>NC_092334.1:580626500-580939500 GCF_046630445.1 Rutidosis leptorrhynchoides | reverse complement strand
ACATGAATTTTGCCTTTCCCGTTTATTTTTGCAATACCTGATATAGTATTAATTATAATTCCTTTAGTTGGTTTCAAATCAATGAAATATTTTTTAGATTTGATCATAGTGTGTATGTTACCACTATATGCAATACATAGGTCTTTACTATTTAATTGATGTTGTATTTCAGCAAAATTCATACTAAAACTTCAAATAAGATAAGCAAATAATGAATAATATTTCAGCAAGATAATCAAATTATATTACCTGCAAATAAGTTACAATCTGAAGTACATAAAAGATAACACTTAATAAACATATATATGTTATGTTCTAAAATCATTTATTTAGGGGTGATACGTAACAAGCTAGGCATTTTAGAAAATTCAAATCCATTCAAGTCTCAAGGTAGCTCAGGGTTTATTTAATCAAGATTTTTCAACATATTCACTCTCGTTTTCTTTTCTTTTAGGACTTATTTGTAGAGCTAAACAAGATGTTCATGTATTCAAGAAATACTAGACTGATGATCCATGTTACCATATCATTAATAAGAATCTCTGGTATTCTTATAAGCGCGTCTACTAACATCTTCAATTTTATTTGTTCATAGATCACGATTGTTTCTGAATAATTAATATCATATCTATCTTTGAGCTTTTTCCACAATACACTTGAATCTTTAATCATATATGTATGATTAAGAAGTTTGGTTTGATTATAATAATTTTCTAAAATATACAAGTAGCTAGCTAGCTTGTAATTGTTGATTACTCGTTTATATTTTATATATAAAATAATCGTACGTGGGTTGATTAAAGTTAGTACTGGGAGCTAGTGCTTTAATTAGTTTAATACTTTATTTGGGAAATGTCTATAAAAGTTGTTATACTATAAAATATGTTTTAATCTAGTAGAAATCATCACTAAAAGCTTTTATAAACAATTTAACTTCAAGTAGTACTACTCATTGATATTAAGTGAGGCGTTGAAATTCAAAGTTAAATAGAAACTCTGTGCAATATACTTCTTACAAACTCACCTCTTTTACATAAAATGAACATTGTTATTTTCATTCAGGGTATCTAAAATACCGATTGATTCGAGATGTTTTTCCACATTTATAACCCATGGTAAGTAATTATTCTCACTTGATTCTAAAGGAGCAAATTAAGCCTTTTCAAATTTGACATTTTCTATTATCAAAAAGATGAACAACATACATCATGATCATAATCAATTTCTATTCATAGACAAATAACAACATGAAATTAGAATCATTTTAAATTCATAAGTAGCAAACAATAGAATAATGGCATGATTATAAATGATAAAACCACAAAGGCAGGATAGAATATAGGTTCACCCGGTGGTATATTAGCAACAATGATGATACTTAATATGACCAATACAATAGGAAAAATCATCCTCGGGTGAATCATCTTTACAAAAACTTTTGAGAGTGGTAATCCGAGAAAATGAAGTTTGATTTGTGAAATTGTGAAAATGGAGATGTTTATTTTATATTTAAAAAAATATAGTCGTTGTAACATCGTCAGTTGACGTTAACAACCGTTATTTATATATGACCGTTGTAACATCGTTAGTTGACGTTAACGACTGTTATGTACTGTTGTATTAATAATAATTTTTAATAAAAGAATTTTATTAGTATAAATACGATTACAATAAATACATTTAGTATAAATATGTCTAGTATAAATACGAAGATTAAGAGAATAAACATATTATGCATAAATAATAAATTTAAGAATAAACATTAGTATGCATGAAATAAATAATGATTAATTGCATAAGTAATCATAAATGTTAGATAACATAAATATAAATGTTAGTGAAGTTAATAAGAGTTAGATTACATAAATATAATTCAGGCGGTATAACCGACCATATATAACATAAATATAAATGTTAGTGAAGTTAATAATGTAACATCCCGCGTTTTTCCGTTAAATTTAATTTTAACACCGTCTTTTTTTTAAAAAACATAATCTTTCGTATTTAAATTCGTAGTTTCCGTTGACTAACGTTCATAATAATTCCGTCATTTAATTATAACATCTCTCGTTAACTTGCGTTTTAAAAATATTCGATCGGTTAAATCCCGCACCCGCTTCTAAACTCGAGGGACTAAAATTGACAAGGGGAAAACTAGTTGACTAGGTCAACTAGTCCACCCCAATCACCACCATTCAATCACCTCCATCTCTCTCTCTTTCTCTCTAGCAAGAACACACACACAAACACCCAATTCAATCATTCATCATCTAAATTCGATCTAGGAGGCTTACAACAAAACAAATTACATATTTGGAATCCTCTCTTCATCCTCTACAATTTGATACCAACTTCATCTCGTTTGGGTAACATTTCTAAAACTCTAGATTTCTCTAAATTCGTGTTTTTGACTTGAAATGGTGTTAGTTAGTGTCTATGGCTCGTGTATAACATGAATATATGTTTTGTTTGCTCGATTCGTTGTTTTGAGTAACTAGTTTGAACATTTGAAATGGGTGTGCTAAATCTTTGATTTTGGATGAGTTAATGTTGTTAAATTGTTAAAGTTCATGTTTTAATTGTGTTACTAGTATCACTAGCTTCGTTTTGATGCGTAGGTTGATTAAGGAAACTTCAAAAACATGAATATTGATTTTTGCGGATTTTGGTTAGGGTTTGATAGACTTAAAACGAGCTTTTGATGTTTCGAATGCCATGAAATGTTATTAGTAAGTGTTTAGTTGTAATGTATGCTTCATTACCTTCAAAACGGCATATCGTATGTGTAAATTGGATTCCCGAATCATAAAATACGTTTTACGAACTTGAAACTTTGAAAATAAACCTTTCTTGATCAATTGACGAGTTTTCGGTTATTGTAAATGATGTTTTTGATTGATGATATGTGGTTAGTTGTATTCCTCGTCAAAATACCTTTTCGACGATATATGATAGGCATTATAAGTGTTTGCGGGTCAAGAGTTGGGTTGGAAAATGTTTTGGTTCGTGCATACTTTGAAAAACTGACCAGAAATCTCTGCCCAGATGGTGGCGCGGCGCGCCCCATCCCCGCGCGGCGCGCGGATTGGCCTGGCCAGATTCTGCTTTGTTTGGCGCATTTCACGCGAAATGTTTGACTAGCTATCGACCTCCGATTCACATGAAACTTGTTTTAATATACTTGTATATGAATATTTAGCATAGAAAAATAGTTCGGGACCCGACCCGAACGCGTTGACTTTTTCGTTGACTTTGACCAAGTTTGACTTTTAGTCAAACTTAACCAAACTTTTATACAATCATTCTAACATGCTTTTATACTTGTTTCTTGTATGAAACTTGACAACGTGATTCACATGCTATACTTAATCGAGTCGTAACGAGCCATAGGACTAATTGAACACATTTCACCCGACTTTGTGTCGTAACCGGTTAATTGATATAACTTACTTGTTTAGGTCAAGGCTAAGCAACTTTCATGCACACGTTTACTTGTTGAAGTACCTTTATACTCGTGCACTCGAGGTGAGATCATAGTCCCACCTTTTCAACAACTTTTATACTTTTAAATCGTGGGCTGAGAAAACATATACCTTGTTACATTTTGTACTACTTACTTTTATACTTTGAACACAAGTACAAGGAAAACAAACATTCCACAGCGAGTTAGAACAAAAATCCTCAATTCGATTATCATTAGTTACACTTGCAGGGTGTAAGCGAGAACTTATATTGTGTGGCCATACGGGTTTGACAAACCCTCATTACGGACGGTTCGCTACCGTCTACGGATGAAATATATTTTCGAGAAACAGTGTATGTTCTAACACTATTGTGATGGGGTTCTATGGAAGGAAACGTTAAGTCTTGATAATTGGGTGCTCGCGAACAATACTTTTGGAATGCAAACGATTTTGATAATCAACTATGGGAATACTAAATCTTGTGGTTCAAAAACAACGTTTACAAATACACCTATGATTTCACCAACGTTTTTCGTTGACAGTTTTCTATATGTTTCTCAGGTTCATACTCGGCTACTTGATACATGCTTCCGCACTCTTTGATTACTTGATTGGAGTCTACCATGCATGCATACGCTAGGGATAGCATTTTTGGATTCAAACTTTTGTCTACTTACTTACGCTATTTATAGCAACTGTGGTTTCAAACTAATTATGTCGCAAGTTATTTCATTCATACTTTATAACTTTGTAAACTTAAACTTATTGTCGATCCGTTTGTTAAACTAAACTTTGTACCTTTCAAATGAACGCGACATAATTTTGGTCAAACGAGTCTCATATAGGGACTACGACCACGCAACGGGACCTAAGTTAACGACGCCGTCAATAACGGTTTTGGTCGGGTCGTTACAAGTGGTATCAGAGCGTTGGTTGTAGGGAACTAGGACGTGCATTAGTGTGTCTAACAGAGTCGTTAGGACGCATTAGTGAGTCTAGACTACAACCGGATAGTTAGCCATTGCATTCTGACATACATTTGCTATAGATAGCACTTACTTGACTACTTGTGCATTATACTTGAATCATTCTTAGGCAAACTTTTTAATGGTACCCAACCTTCATCATACGAACTCGTATTCCGCCACTTTTTGGTAACACACGTAAATTCATGATTCATACACGTATGGATGACGACGACTTCATTAGTCACACTCGTTCGGGAACTCTGTCTCCCGGATTGTTATTTGCCACCGTTTCAACTTACTCTCGGTTTCCCACTGGTGTTTCTTACTATCTACTTTTTGGTGTTACTACCATCACTACTCTAGGTGAGTATCGTCATCAACATTTATCACTACGGTTGCGTGCTACTCGTTATCATGACTCGTTACTCTTTTCATACCTGAATACCTTATTGTCTGACTCGAACCACATTGCCGTGAACAATCATTTATACACTTCCCTCGGGGAACGCTTCTTTATAGTTGCACTAATTCTTTCGATTCAATACGAGTCACGTTAGAGACGTTGTTACACTTTGTTTATTTTAAACTTCACGATTACACGAACTTGAATCCATAGAGTGATGTGGGAATGGAGGTATGAGTTAGCGTAATATAACGACACTCGATCAACGTGGTTATATTACGGTAAGACATACCAAAGTTCTAGTGACGCGTGATGGTGGTTAGACTCGATCAACCTAAACACCACCATGTGCCATGTACATGACTTCATCTTTTCAGGTTTGGACATCCGAAAACTCCGAGAATATTTATAACAACCATACCGGGGACACACCTTCAATTATTGTCAAATTTTATTATTTATGCTTCCGAATGAATTACCGATTCCATTCGACTTCAACCGTATGTCACACGGGTATACTAGCTCGTCCTCGCGCAGTCTTATTGACTAACTACAATTTACTCGTTATGCTCACATCGGGGTGGGAACTTCTTTTGCATCACCCTCGTACTTCCGGTTCAGGAGGTCCTTATTCTAAATTCTCAATGGAGAGCGACTCTTCACGTCATACAAGTATTCGCCGCGAGGGTGGATAGTCCTAACAATCGTTTTCAAAACCCGATAAGAACTTGCCCCGACGAACGTTTTTGGAAACCGATAAGTCTTCCGCGACGCGAATTTTCTTGAGAAACTTGTCCTAGCTAACGTTTTCAATTCCTAGCAAACTTGTTCAATATGCCTTAGGGAAATATACCCCGTTTCGGATCGAGATCCTCGTTTCATTTCTAGATTTTGGAGTACCTTACAAAAAGCCTCGGGACCGCATTTAGACATGAGTACCGCGTACCATCCACAACCCGACGGACCGAACAAACATGCGATTTAAACCTTGGAAACCATAATACAAGTTTGTATTACCAACTTCAAATTTACTTGAGAAAAGTATTTTCCTTAAACCGAATCCTCGTACTACAATGATTTTCATTCGAGTTTTAACGTCACTCCTTTTGAAACCACATGTGACCGGAAACGTCATTCTCCTTTGTCGAACCAAGTAAACGATGATCAATTCACCGGGGCCGAGGTTATTCATGAGCAACCGAGAAAATTTATTCATATTCAGGAAAAACCCTACGCGACTCGTAATCACCAAGAGCTACGCCGATGTTAGACGTAAACATTTCAAATTCCACGTGGGAAACCGCGTCACGTTAAGAGTCGCACCTCGGAAAGGTGCAATCCGTTTCGGGAAAACGTAGGAAGCTAAATCCGCGATATTTTGATCCTTTAAATTCTTGGGGTGTTTTGGACCCGTCGCTAGCCGTTTAGACTTTTCCGACTCATTTTGAGTCTCCGTTTATCCTACATTCGATGTATCAACTTAAAGACGTGTTTTACGAAACGAGAACTTGTTATCTCCTTTGATGAACTCACTATCGACGATAACCCTCACTTCCTAGGAGGACCGGTTGAAACCATAAATCGTGAAGCCAAACCTTAAAACAACATATGATCCCGACCGTCAAAATTCGTTGAAATACCCTAGGACGTACTTCTCCCTCACTCGTAGAATTGGCAACGCAAGATCTCGAGGAAGATTCAACAACTACTACTTCCAACTAAATTTCGGGACGAAATTTCTTTTGAGGCGTGGATAATGTAACATCCCGCGTTTTTCCGTTAAATTTAATTTTAACACCGTCTTTTTTTTTAAAAACATAATCTTTCGTATTTAAATTCGTAGTTTCCGTTGACTAACGTTCATAATAATTCCGTCATTTAATTATAACATCTCTCGTTAACTTGCGTTTTAAAAATATTCGATCGGTTAAATCCCGCACCCGCTTCTAAACTCGAGGGACTAAAATTGACACGGGGCAAACTAGTTGACTAGGTCAACTAGTCCACCCCAATCACCACCATTCAATCACCTCCATCTCTCTCTCTTTCTCTCTAGCAAGAACACACACACAAACACCCAATTCAATCATTCATCATCTAAATTCGATCTAGGAGGCTTACAACAAAACAAATTACATATTTGGAATCCTCTCTTCATCCTCTACAATTTGATACCAACTTCATCTCGTTTGGGTAACATTTCTAAAACTCTAGATTTCTCTAAATTCGTGTTTTTGACTTGAAATGGTGTTAGTTAGTGTCTATGGCTCGTGTATAACATGAATATATGTTTTGTTTGCTCGATTCGTTGTTTTGAGTAACTGGTTTGAACATTTGAAATGGGTGTGCTAAATCTTTGATTTTGGATGAGTTAATGTTGTTAAATTGTTAAAGTTCATGTTTTAATTGTGTTACTAGTATCACTAGCTTCGTTTTGATGCGTAGGTTGATTAAGGAAACTTCAAAAACATGAATATTGATTTTTGCGGATTTTGGTTAGGGTTTGATAGACTTAAAACGAGCTTTTGATGTTTCGAATGCCATGAAATGTTATTAGTAAGTGTTTAGTTGTAATGTATGCTTCATTACCTTCAAAACGGCATATCGTATGTGTAAATTGGATTCCCGAATCATAAAATACGTTTTACGAACTTGAAACTTTGAAAATAAACCTTTCTTGATCAATTGACGAGTTTTCGGTTATTGTAAATGATGTTTTTGATTGATGATATGTGGTTAGTTGTATTCCTCGTCAAAATACCTTTTCGACGATATATGATAGGCATTATAAGTGTTTGCGGGTCAAGAGTTGGGTTGGAAAATGTTTTGGTTCGTGCATACTTTGAAAAACTGACCAGAAATCTCTGCCCAGATGGTGGCGCGGCGCGCCCCATCCCCGCGCGGCGCGCGGATTGGCCTGGCCAGATTCTGCTTTGTTTGGCGCATTTCACGCGAAATGTTTGACTAGCTATCGACCTCCGATTCACATGAAACTTGTTTTAATATACTTGTATATGAATATTTAGCATAGAAAAATAGTTCGGGACCCGACCCGAACGCGTTGACTTTTTCGTTGACTTTGACCAAGTTTGACTTTTAGTCAAACTTAACCAAACTTTTATACAATCATTCTAACATGCTTTTATACTTGTTTCTTGTATGAAACTTGACAACGTGATTCACATGCTATACTTAATCGAGTCGTAACGAGCCATAGGACTAATTGAACACATTTCACCCGACTTTGTGTCGTAACCGGTTAATTGATATAACTTACTTGTTTAGGTCAAGGCTAAGCAACTTTCATGCACACGTTTACTTGTTGAAGTACCTTTATACTCGTGCACTCGAGGTGAGATCATAGTCCCACCTTTTCAACAACTTTTATACTTTTAAATCGTGGGCTGAGAAAACATATACCTTGTTACATTTTGTACTACTTACTTTTATACTTTGAACACAAGTACAAGGAAAACAAACATTCCACAGTGAGTTAGAACAAAAATCCTCAATTCGATTATCATTAGTTACACTTGCAGGGTGTAAGCGAGAACTTATATTGTGTGGCCATACGGGTTTGACAAACCCTCATTACGGACGGTTCGCTACCGTCTACGGATGAAATATATTTTCGAGAAACAGTGTATGTTCTAACACTATTGTGATGGGGTTCTATGGAAGGAAACGTTAAGTCTTGATAATTGGGTGCTCGCGAACAATACTTTTGGAATGCAAACGATTTTGATAATCAACTATGGGAATACTAAATCTTGTGGTTCAAAAACAACGTTTACAAATACACCTATGATTTCACCAACGTTTTTCGTTGACAGTTTTCTATATGTTTCTCAGGTTCATACTCGGCTACTTGATACATGCTTCCGCACTCTTTGATTACTTGATTGGAGTCTACCATGCATGCATACGCTAGGGATAGCATTTTTGGATTCAAACTTTTGTCTACTTACTTACGCTATTTATAGCAACTGTGGTTTCAAACTAATTATGTCGCAAGTTATTTCATTCATACTTTATAACTTTGTAAACTTAAACTTATTGTCGATCCGTTTGTTAAACTAAACTTTGTACCTTTCAAATGAACGCGACATAATTTTGGTCAAACGAGTCTCATATAGGGACTACGACCACGCAACGGGACCTAAGTTAACGACGCCGTCAATAACGGTTTTGGTCGGGTCGTTACAAATAATAGTTAGATTACAGAAATATAATTCAGGCGGTATAATCGACCGTATATAACATAAATATAAGTGTTAGTGAAGTTAATAATAGTTAGATTACAGAAATATAATTCAGGCGGTATAACCGACCATATATAACTTAAATAACATAAATATAAATGTTAGTTATGATGATAATAATATTTACCTTACTAATAAATAATAGAAGATATCGTTAAAGAATTTTTTTTATTACCTTGATTAGTGACTTGTGCTTGCTTAGATAAACCTTGATTATACGGAGCACTTCGTGCTGATAACGTGTTATGATTATATATAAGAACAAAGAGAGAAGAAAATAACAAAGAGTAATGTATAAGGAGTATATTGATATTTCAAGAGAATTGGTACATCTTTAAATGGCTACCATACATGCCTATTTATACTACATTAAGAGTGTTACATATTTGACTTTTATGAATTATATATAAAATTGTTATCCAACTTCAATAATTGATTGTTAGCCACCTTCAATAATTGATGCATTATTATAACAAAATTGACATTTTTATTCTAGCCGGAAACAAGTTGTACTTTTGTTTGTGACTAGTGGCTGGACTCCCAAATTGGTTGACTTTTGTTAAATTAAAGAGCATCTTTTTATAAAATCATACAAACCATCCGAAGATAGATAATGTCCATCTTGCCCTTTTCGAAAACGCCTCTACATCTAGTGTAATTTTAAATATCTAAACTTAACATTCGAACATGCATCATTACATTATAATCGATACACTTTTGTCATTACACTAGTTAAAAGACCCGTGAATTCACGGATTTGTTCATGAAAAAATATAAAATATAAGTTGTTTAGGTGTTTAATATGTACTATATATGTTGTAACATTCTACATCAATTATATTCAATTGGTTTTAACATTTTACAAACCTTAACATATAGCATTACAACTAATTCTTATAACTAAAATTATAGACCAAACCAATTCTCTTTAACCACACACTCATCTCTCCATCTCATGTAATCACTAATCACTAATAACTTTTCGCAAGTTATACAAAAATCACAAAACATTATGTCTATGCCGTCTAACTTAATCTTATCACCAATCGAGGAGCCTCACTTTACAACATAACCCATCCAAAATAAATTAATCATTCATCTCAAACAAAACTCAAATAATAAGATCAGAAACATTAAAAATTCAAATCAATATACATATCATACCTAACAATTGTCTCCTCTCCTTTAACCACCTTTCCTCTACTTGCATCAAGCTTCATTCGCTCATATTGAATCGTTTTCATAATTAAATTCCAAGAACTATTGTACTTGTTGCTCTCATCCGTAAAGGTAACCTCCATAGACCCTACCCTATTGAAATTAAAAAAAAAACAGTTATAAACTTTATGAAAGTGCCTTGTATATAAGAGTGCTCCCAATGGTGACATGATGTCTTCCAGGACTAACCAACCATTCAGCGCCACATCAACACTTCCATCTCAATTCCTTCCCAGGACTAAATTCAGGACTAAACACTCCCAACAATGACACTCCTTCCTCACAATATTGGGACTCACATTTAATTATTTTAACTAAATTAAAAATACTTTAAATATTATTTATTACTGATATTAAATATAATCATATTTATTAAGTAAATTATCAATTATTAAATTAAGTTATATCACATTTGAAACTTAAAAATTAGTTTGTTTAATATTTTGATTTTAATATTTAAAGATAAAATAAAATATGAGAATAGTACTCTGTAAATAAATATTAGCCACAAAATTTGTAGGACCCACCATTAAAATAATAAAAATTAAAAATATCAAACATCTTCATCTTCACTTCTTCCTCCTGCAACTTTCTTCCACAACTTTTCATCTCTATCTTTCTTCAATTTCTTCCATTTATGAAACTCAAATATAAAACAAATAAATTAAAAAAGAAAAAGACAAACAGCGAGACGGAGCACCTGGGCTAGATACTGGGCGGGACTTGGGCGGAGGTGGTGCCATCAGCGCCCAGGCTGGGCGGCTGTGGGCGGGTGTCCTGGGCGGACCATTGGGACTGCTCTAAGAAATAACCTGCAAGTATCTCTTAATAGAAGACAATAGTTCAAAAGGTATAAAATTAGCCCGAACGTACCTAATTCATTTGATCGTGCCTCAACGCCTCCATATCTGAAACATTGCCTTGAGCAATCATAAAAAATATATAAATCACTATTCGTTGCTCATTATAATAGCCACAACTAGATTCATTATAAGTCACAATGATAGCATACCTGCATCATCAATAAAATACTGTACATAATACAAAAATTAAAATCAGAACAGAATAACAATATGTATGGCAGCTAAGTTTCATCCTCTTGCTTACTACCATAATGTATTAATCTTGACTCAGATTAATCATAGCAAATACCAGACTATATAAGATATTCAACATACATCAAAAGAAATTCATGTGAAAACAAACATAGCCAAAAACAATAATAATAGCCAAACTGGTTGAATTAACCATGTGCCAAAAAACCACATATACCAATACTAATCAACATTATTGCAACTGCAAGTATAGGCTGATCGAACAGAAACGAAAAGAAAGCCTGATGGAAGCAATGTGAATCCATAAGGTTAAAGCTTAAACAAATGCAAAATTTATAGGAAAAAAAACACTTAAAGATGTTTTGAAACTCTTAGTGTGCATCATGAAGGTTAATAACCACTACTTCATACCATTTTATAGGGAAAAACACACTTAAAACATTTTATGGAACATGAGTTACATAAATATCTCTTGACATCTAAAACTTTCGAGGCGTCGATTATCAATATAAAAGAGACTGACTTATGCATTATTACTAAATAGCCAAATTATAGGTACCTTCAAATTTTACTTAAATACCATAAATTTTTTAATCGAACAAAAACAAAGGATGTACTTACAAAACATTGTCAAACACCGAAAATAAAACCTTTTCACAGTTGCTTGCATCTTCTGAGTCTACAAAATTACAAATCCTTAAAAAGTTGAGTAACAATGTAAAGTAAGAACAATAAATTATTAACTTTAAAGCTGTACCAATCCTCTCATCCATAATGAGCATGTTAAGTTGAAAGAGTAGTCATCCACAATCGAAGAATGTGAACCTTCAATTTCCATATGGTATCAAGATTTGCAATGACCGGTGATGGTTTAAATGAAAAAATAAAGAGAACTAATGATGTGAGCAATCAGTTAATACATACCACATGGTTTTTTTCATTACTCGGCAACTCTAACAGGCTTGGAACAGTTTCTTCATTTCTACTTTTGATCGAGACAGACTGGACTTGCTATAAACATGTCCAGAAACCCTGTTTCAAAACTCATAAACAAAAATAAACATCAATAAAAGTAACTAATATTGTGAGTGAATAAGCTATCAAGAAGTTAACAATAAAATTCTGGTCCAAGAATAAGATCACTTTAGCATAGTTAGATTCTGAAAAACTATATATCTTCTAGTGAAATTGATCACAAAAATGAATCTTGTGATGATATCAAACATAATTATCGGGGAACAATAAAAGTTTGACACACATACAAAAAAAAACCCATATCATAGACAGAGTAGCAAACCAAACCCAAATAAGCTAAATGGTGACAAAAATGACCCATTCCTTTATTGTTGCAGTAATCTTGGCCCAATAAACTGAGTAAATATGAAATTTCTATTTTATTAAAAGAAAAAAACAAACCTTGCCTTCAAGAATCATTGTCATGGTTGTACTCAATGCATTGCAGAGGCATGAAAGTGAATACAAAAAAACTAAGTAAGAATGTACCCAAATTCATCCTCCACAAATAATAATATTCCAACATCCACCAATTTTCACCAGGATGCTTGAAATCATCAACAGCGCCTTCATCTGGTTCATGACTCATGGGTTAAAAAAATATAAAAGTGATGACTTACTTGGAGGATGATATACAAAATTCACAAAGACATATTATTCAATGTGGGATTTGACACGGAGAATATAGCAGGTTTATGAGAGTCGTCAGTTAACAACAACTACAACATGGTCCAGTTAAGAGATTTGAAATAATAAAAAATTTAAAAGCTTTGTATTTTAACTTGAAATCTTGCTCATCGACACTTCGACTATGAATCTGCCTGTATATATATATACCAAAACAACAGAAAAATAAGAAGTCAATATACTCCGTAAATACTAACCACAATTCATTATCTTCATTTATGTATTCTGTTATATTTCCCGTTGCATATATTGTAACCTAACAAAATCAAACACCAAATATACATTTCAAAAATTAGTAAGCAACACAATCAAAACTTCATCACCAAGAGGCAAAAGAGTAAAAAGTACTTCGTATACCTCTGGGTATTGAATCTGAAGTATAAGTAGTAGAGTTTCCTTTAGGTATACTTGAGCCAAAAAACCTAACACACAAAATCAGGTTGTAATTGAAAAAAAAAAAAGTTCAAGAAGAAGACTATAACCTGCTGATGAAGCCAGAAGATGATGAAAAGATGCATAATTTCTTGAAGATCAACGGACTAATATAATCGATTGGCAGCGTGGTGCGATGGCGGAGATGGTGGCGGCTATAGATTGTACTCCGTAGCAGATAGAGTTCATCATCTTCTGGCGGATTTGTGAAGAGTGATTAAGAATTGTTTTTTGTTTTTGTGGATTTGTAAAGAGTAATGGAAATGATTGAAATGGGTGTGGAGAAGTAATTGAGAAACCCTAGAAGAAGAGTGCTCTGCAATTTTGAGAGGCTCAAAAAATTAAGCGGTATTTTACTCATTTTTATTTCACATACTTCTATTCAGTTTTTTAAATTTGAAATTTGAATGTATTATACCTATTTCAGTTTTTTAAATTAGATTAGTTTGATAATTTATAATGTTTTGATTTAATTATAAAATAAAATGCTTTATGACATCAGCATCATGGTCTAAAAATTTTTCTTTTTTATTTTTGATTTATTATAAAGAAGAAAAAATACTATTTATGACATCACTTTTTAGGCTAATATAAGAGTAGAGTAGATTATAATCGATACGCTTTTGTCATTACATTAAATAAAATTCGATCAAATAGAAACAATTTGTTAAAAGCATGTTTCTTTTTTGCACCGAATTACATCATTTCCATACGCTTTTGTGATTAACTTGATCGAGTTAGATAATGCTACAAACCAACGGCTAGTTCATCCAGAAATTTACAAATTCGACAAGTTTTAAAATTTCGATCGGTAAAAAAAAAAAACTTTTAATTTCTACTGTTGATAATGTATAATTATTATTAGAAATGTGCAACGACGTATAATGATAATCTTGACAAATTCCTTAATTGTGTACAAAATATTTCAAAATAAGTTTTTCCGAACCTTTACTAACTGGATAACACGAAATTGTTATTGAATATCTTTTTTTAAGAGTTAAAAAAAAAAACTCACTCAATACTTTGGCAGATAATTTTTAAGATTAACAAAGTGATTATGTTGTATTTTTTTATGTTCTAGAGAGACAAGTACGATTTTTTATATTTAAATTGATTTTGACGGTTTATCAATATCAAGAACAGACAAACAATTTCGTGAAACGGCACGACATTTAACTTCTGTGATGAAATTCTGTTTACAAGTTGGCACGTAATATCCAGCTTGTAATGCGACTTTTACTTTAATTTTATTTTAAATTTTATTTTTTGATTTTTGAAAATCAAATGAAATTTTATTAACTCGAAAATGAACAAAGCCTTGGAAATCCTCACAGTGACATGGATAACCCAAGATATAAACACACGAAAAGATTGCTAGCTACAGAGGGTTGCAGAGTTGGCAGCCCTTACATACATGAAATCACGACATGTTAAGATATACATTAGGATTAGACAACTAAGTAAGGCAATTGAATTTTCTTCCTTTTGATTTAGACGAAATCCACTCGAACGTTTTGATTTGAATTTCATTTAGAGCCATCGGAGACTCGGAGTGTTTCCAATATTTGTTGTGAAACACCTTGTTGATCCGATTTTTCCAAATTAAATACGTGCACACCCATTTAAAAGCTTGCCACACCGCTTTTCCGAAATACGAAGATGAGTTGAAACCATTAATGCTTAAGAGCTCAACCATATCATAACAACTGAAGTAACCCAAATTCCACCATCTATATACTCGCTCTCATATATCACGAGAGTATTTGCAAAAGATAATGGAATGTTCTACCATATCTACATCTGAAATCACATAAGGGGCATCTAACACTACTCCTCTTTTGCCAATGGGGCTTTGCCTCATTGGTAACCATGCTTGCATGGTTTCGAGGAGACCCGGGTTCGAGTCTCACCAGGGGGTTTTCCCCGCCTGCCCCGAATGGGATGGTGGCGGTTTCCCCCAACGCGGATACGTGAGCTAACCACTAACATAGCCGTTCAAAAAAAAAAAAAAAAAAAAAAAAAAAAATCTACTCCTCTTTTGTCGAGCTCTATCCGCACAGGTAATCTTTTTTAGTACTCTCCAGACAAAAATCTCAATCTTTTTTGGAGTGAGATTGTTTCGGCGAGTGCCTTGAAACAAACTGTATGAACCAAGTATTTGTTCATCTATTAATTAGGATAGATTTCGCATAGTGAATATGTTGTTTGAAGATAAGGCCCAGCTCCATAAGTCCATGTTATCATGGTTAAAAGAAAATGGTGAAAGCAAGTTGACCAAGTTGTCTAGTTCACCCGAAGTCCTCCCCACAGGCACACGAATCCAGTTCTAAAGATGTATTAAGCCTCCATTTTTAGCAACTAATTTGTCTTTGATCGAAGAGTCTTTGTTAGCTTCTACCATGTAAAGCCGGGGGAAGAAATTTCAAAATTTGTCTTCTTCGAGCCAATGCTCGTGTCAAAAAGAAGTTGATCTGCCATCTCCAATAGATTTGATGAAGGAAGTTCTAAAAGGCACTTAAAGTCTTCCAAGCTTATACTTGTAACAATAAGATTTCGCCAAGTGCCTAAAGTCGGAGAGGAATTATTTTCACTCTCCGACACTAAGCCACCGCGAAGACCAGGAATGCAGTGAATCGATTTCGGTTTTAAACCTCCACCACTACTTTCTCAATAGATCGAGATTTTACTTTTTAAAGAACCGATGTTTAACCCCCATTTTTCATAAGTATTAATGACGCTTTTCCATTTAACCCATGAAATTTTTGTACTCGTACCCGACCCGCCCCAAAAGAAAATTCTCCTCACACCCTCGAGTAGTTTGATCACCCATGACAGAGCACGATAGAGCGAAAAATAGTACAAGCGTAGACTAGAGACGACCGATTTAATAAGGACTAATCTTCCTCCAAAAGACAACGAACACATTTTCCACTCCGAAAGTCGACTATTAAATTTATCTATAACTGGACACCAATCACTCAGCTTTTTCATTTTCGACCCAATGGGCAACCCAGGATAGGTGAATGGGAATTTACCAAATTGACAACCGATATAGTTTACTAGAACATTGACTTTCGAATGGTCGACCCCCACACCATAAATACAACTTTTTTAACAGTTTACTTTCAAACCCAAAGCTAGCTCGAAACATTTAAGCAAGTTCATTAAATTCAAGGCGTTTGAGCGACTCCATTCACCGAAAAAAAGTGTATCATTCGCGTATTGTAGATGCGAAACCACCACTTTGTCGTTCCCCACTTCTACCCCTTTAATAAGGCCTCTTTCCAACGCCACTTTAGTGAGGATGTTTAACCCTTCGTTCGCGATAATAAAAAGGAAAGGGGAAAGCGGATCTCCTTGACGTACACCCCTACCAAGTAAAAAATCGTTAGTAGGAGAGCCATTGACCAAGATAGAGATGGATACTGACTTAAGGCATGACGAGATCCAACTCCTCCATTTGCAACCGAAACACGTACTTTTTCTTACATCCAAAAGAAAGTGCCAATTAAGACTGTCAAACGCCTTTGAAGTCAACTTTGGGAACATTTCCTCTTTTTCGGCTATTTTTAAGAAAGTCGAGGGTTTCATTAGCAATTAGTGCCCCGTCAAGAATAAACCGACCTTTCATAAAAGCACTTTGTTCCACGTCAACAAGGGAAGGTAAAACCTTCCGGAGTCGATTTGAGAGTATCTTTGCAACAATCTTATAGTAACTCCCGATTAGACTAATCAGTCTAAAATCCCCGAGCCCCATCGGATCTAAATTTTAGGAATGAGCGTAACGAAAAAGGCGTGACATACCTTCGATATCTCACTCCTATCCGAAAACCAATTGATAGCCATAATAAGATCAATCTTGATAATATCCCAAAAAAAAAAAATTAAAATTGTTTGGGCCTGGAGGTTTCGTAGTTCCACAATTGTTAATGGAATCACAAATTTCTGACCCAAGAAAAGGACTTTCTAGAGCTCAACTTCATTTGTGGAGATCGTGGGGTAGACAAGGTCCTCCAATGAAGGTATCAAACAATCCGGTTCTTGGAAGACTCGCTTGAAATGATTAAACGCTTCAGACTTTATATCTTGAGGATTTTCATTCCAATACTCGTTAATGTTAAGCCCCGATTTCGAATTACATAATGGAATAACCTAGTGTTTTCATCTCCCTCGAGGTTCCATTGACACGCGCCTTTTGTCTTAACGTATTTTTTTTATCCTTTCATTTTACATCCAATACTTCTTAGCCACTTTCCATGATTCAAGTTCCGTAGATGATAACACAGTAGTTTCGGCTTTTACCTCAAGGTTTAAAGCTTTGAACTTTATATTTTCTATTATATCGTCTAGTTGCCCGAATTTCACTCTGCTCCACAACCTAAGTTATTGCTTAACATTTTTCAGTTTGTTTAGAAAGTCGCAATCCTTACGATTTACAACAACAATTGCTTTTGACCATGCATTATGATCAAATCTATGCATGCTTCTTCCAACCAAACATCAAATATTTTAAATGGCATTGGACCAAAATTTTTTATCTCGCCCTTTAAAAGTATCGGGCAGTGGTTTGAGGTTTCTCTATCCAATGCTACTACCGATAAGTTTCCTCATAGTTGATGGAATTTTTCCAAAACGAGGAAGCAATCTAAGTTTCAAAACTTGGTACCATCATCACTAACACGCGTGTAAAATCTCTCACCAATCGAAACATCTATTAGGTTGTTAGAGACTATGAAGTTGTTAAGACGCCTCGCTCTACAATCAACATAGACACAATTAAACTGTTTCGAATGGTCCTTAACCTCATTAAAATCGCCACATAATTCCCGATCCTTCTTACTCCTATCGATGTATTTTGTGCCCTTTTTTGTACTTTTTGTTTTTTGCTCTTTAACTTTTGAACTGGAGACGAACCATTATCACTCGATTTTTTCATTCTGGGTGGTGTTGAAATAGGTCCATTAACTTCATTCAATTTATCCAGCTCAACATTATTATTGAGTGGGCTTGCTTGATTTCCATTTTTAGACCCAGATTGGCCCGTTTCCCTTATACCGGAATCGTCTACTTTGGGGCCGAATGACTCTTCGTTACATTTTTGTGTTGTTTGGCCCAAAAGAATATGGGCCCAAATTTTTTTCAGTGTCTCCAAATCCGTCATTCCTCAAACCATCATTTTGTATCTCTGGAAAAGAGTTGTTAATATACGGCGTTGTACCTTGAGAATTACCCTCGCATTTATTGGTTTTATCGGGGGTAGGGTTTTTGATTTCTTCTGTGCACACGTTCTCATTATTTCCTTGGAAATTTTTCTCAAACTTCAACATCTTGACTCTTCATCTTCTGGTGTTTGAGTTTTCTGGGTCCGATCACAGTTACCGAGGATGTGACCGTTTCCAGACACTTCGTCGTTAAGACTTTTGTTACTCCGGCACCGGCCCTAGTTACCGGAGTTATCACCATTAACTAGGGTATCCTCCTTCATGTTATCATCTTCTCTACCAGCAAAATCATTTCACGGTCTAAATTGAAAAGGTTGTCATCATCTGAAATCTTGAAGGTATCATCAACATAATCATCATCATCATCGGAGTTTGTTTTTTCTGATTTATTCCTTTCCGAATTATCGTTAGCAACGAAGTCAAACCTTATCATTCTATTTGTATCGCCATTGACATTAACATATAACATGGTTTCTCCGTTGAATAATTTAACCCAACCATCGAATTTCAAGCTACTGTTGCGAACATGGTCTAAAACACTTCCAACATTAAGGTTCTGGTTACCATCTTCAATACTGCAGTTCTCCATCTCAATAATCTTACCCTACCAACCAATAATCGACTTGAACATTTCTTCATTCCGACAAGTAATCGGAACACAACTAATGTTGATCCAAACTAATCTTCCCGGAGATCGATTCGAATTATCTAGAATTTTAACGTAGTTGCACCATTTATGTATTGCATGATTTGCGTTCATAGTAATCCTTTTGATGCATTAGTCGATTTACATACCACTAGTACATCCAATCCTCCTAGAAACTTTATACAAAAATTGTTTATCCCCTCTGCCATGCATAAGTCTTTGAATTGAAACATTACATCTAGACTCTTCAATTCACATATGATAGATTTCCCAAGTAGATTATGGTTTTGTTGTTTCACTGTGATAGTTCTCTCCTCAGTATACCTGTTTTTTCCCGATTTGTGTTCCATAAAATCACTCGACTCGACCTTTTCATCCTAAATCTTTGTTAATTTCACCCTCAAGTCTTCCTCATTTTGCTTGTTTAGTTTTGCCCTGAGATCTTCACTATGATTCTTTGCTACATCATTAAAACTTCGTTCGTCTCTAAATGCATTGACATATTGTTTCCATTCACCATATTGATTTTGTTCACCGTTATTATACTGTTTCATCTCATCATATTGTTCACGAACACCATTGTGCCATCCTTGATGAGGCTAAATGAAATGAGATTTGCCATCTCTTTCATTGGCCTTAAATATCTTAATAGGTATGCCGTTGAAGGTAATCTTCTCAGGTTTGGCGAGTAACTGTTCATCGCACAAACCTTGCAAAAGCGAATCGACATCCGTTTTCTAGTTTTTTACCTACCAAGTAAATGTCTCGTATTTATCCATATGATTTAAAACTCTTCCACAGATCTTCAACAGTCCAAGAATCAAGGAAGTTGAACGAGATCAATCGCAACTCATAGGTTTTTGATATGCGCATATATATATTTGGTTATGCAGCATCACTGTAACCGAAAAACGAAGTCTTCGTCAACTGCCATATATCTGCAACCGTATATGTACTCACTTTAGATGATGTACAAAGTAATCAATAAACGAAGTTTCCTTGTGGTTAATGGAAGTTTAGAAAAGAGAGAAGATGTGGTACGTGAAGTGACCATATATTAAAGAGTAAACTGATTATTTTGACATTAATTTTTTTGTAATAGATAATCGGTGTATTGTTATGCAAGTATAAATAATGAGTTTGTTATTGTAATTAATTTGATTTTGATACAAATTGAATGTGTTTTTATATGTGTAGATATATTATCAAGGATTTTTGTTTCAATAGATATTTACGTTGATTGTGTTGAGTATAATTAAGATCCAATAATTTTTAGGCGATTCAAAAAGAATTTATTGATCGGAAAGAATGTTATTTGTAAGGATGTTATTCTTTTGAAACATTATTAATGATATGTTGTTTTTAACAACATAATATCTAATATTATATACATTTAATTTATTTTAATAATTAATAATAATAATATATACTACTCGGATGATTTATTAGCTTTTATTGTAAAAGAATATTAATTTTCTATTCATAAATTAGCAATATTCTTTGATAAGAATCTTATTTTTTTATAAAGAATATTAATTTTTTAGGCAAACAATAGAATAACATTTTTAGAAAATAATATTATTCTTTGAAAGTAATATTTTTTAGAAAACAATATTATTCTTTAAAAAGTATATTAACATTCTGAACGAATTGGTTAACGTTCATCGAAATGTTATATTTTATAGGCGAAAAATAGTGAGTATCAAATGAAAATATTAAACATTCTTTTAAAAAAATAATATTCTTTTGAAACAATATTTAACATATATATACTATTGTTTAACAACATAATAATTAATAAATACGAAGTATAACAAAGATATTGTTATATGTATACTAGATACTAGATGTATGTGTTTTTTTGTGTATTCATATATGAGTTGTATCTCTTTGATATGAATATTGTACATATTTTGATAAATACACTTTAATTTAGTAGTAATCTTCGGTAAAATTATAACTCTTTAAAAAAATATTAAATTTCTGGGGATAAATTAGTAATATTTTTCGTTAATAATGATATTGTTTGTAAAGAATATTAATTTTTAGGCAATAAATAGTAATATTTTTATAATAGAATATTAATTCTTTAAAAATAATAATAATCACTTTGGATGAAATTAGTTAACAATCATCGAAAATGTTAGTTTTCAGGATGAAAAACTCAAAAATGTTAAATATTCATTTTGAAAGAATAGTATACATTGTAAACAATACTATTTTTCAGAAAAAAATATCAAGAAAAAATATCGGGAAAAAAATTCGAAAAAATCATTTATATTGAAAAAAAATTAAAATGACGAAAATACCACTCCACCCATTTTAGGGGGACAAAGGTAGGGAATAAGATCCTATGATTTAGGAGTGAATGTGTGATCCTGAATGTTTCCCCCCATTTGGTGACTTCCCATAATCTTGCCCCTAATATTATATACATATATACATATATATATATATATATATATATATATATATATATATATATATATATATATATATATATATATATATATATATATATATATATATATAAACCAAAAAGTTTTTGTGTATGCGTCTTTTTCTTATTAAACTGAATTAATTATTATATATATAGGGGCAGAATCAATGGGGAAGTAATCAATCGGGGGGAAGAAAAAAAAAATTTATTTTTCGTTTTTTTGGATTTTTTTTCAGGCATCAAGATCACACAAAAATATGAAAATTTAGAAAAGACACTTCGTGATGAATGTTATTATTTAGGTGGGAAAACGATCGACAAAAATAACATTCAAGATAATATTGATCGTGAAGAATGTTAACGTTTTTTTTCTTCATGTTTTGTGAAGTAAAATTTAGCCCGATTTAGAGTTTTGGGTTTAGGGTTTAGGGTTTAGGGTTTTGTGAAGTAAAATTTAATAATTACATTATGATTTAATTATTCTTATAATTAAAACTTATGATTAATAATATTTTTTTATTAATGAAAAATACTTATGATAAGTATTAAACTTATGACATGAGATTATTATATCAAGACTTATAATAAAGATTAATTAATTATTATAAGGCTTAGTTATTATTTAATTATAATTTAATTATTAAATGCTTATGGTTTAATAATTATAATTAATAATTAAATACTTATGATATGATTAATAATTCATTATTAATTAATAATACTTATGATATGATTAAAATTTTATTATTAATTAATAATACTTATGTTAAGATTAATATTTAATTAATTAATTAAATACTTATGCTATATTAATTATATCATTTAAACTTTTGTTAACTTTATAATTCAATTTAATTTAATTAAACTTATGATATGACATGATTATACATATATGACTTTATATTAATATAATATACACTTTAAAATTCAATGTTGACTAAGTTTGACCAAGGTTGACTTTTGAGTTGACTTTTGAGTTGACTTTTGGTTGACTTTGACTTTCAGTTGACTTTTGTTGACTATTCTAATTAAGGAAACTTTCCTAAGTTAAAAACTTTCCAAAAATAAAAACTTTCCAAAAATAGAAACCTGCTAAAAATAGAGACTTTCTAAAAATAGAAAGTACGTGTTAAACGCTGTCCCTATCATACCGAAACATATTGAGTGTTGATCTATGCTTATTTACAACAAATACTATAGCTATCATACTAAGGCTTGACCTAAGTTAGTTATTTATATCGACCCGCTTTATTTATAGGTCGGAGTTGTGATCATACTTGGTCACTTTACCATTTGCTGTTCGCATTTTTGTGTTGTTGCTTCATTTGCTTTAAGGTGAGTTATAGTCCCATTTTTCTATTTTAAATCTGTTGGGATGAGAATACGTGCAATTTATTTTACATATTGGACACAAGTGAAAATTGGTTTAAATTATTCATTGTGAGTCGAACGAAAATATTCTCTAATCTGGTAATTTTAATCACTGGTTTCTACTGGTGAACGCGAATCCTATGGATAGATCTATTGGGCCTGACGGCCCCATTTCGTGCTAGTCGCGCTAGCAGTTATAGACGGAATATATTAGTACTTCGTATTTTGGAAGATACACCTGTTCAGTGTATATTTTTATATTGGTTTTGTTAACGGTATGGAGTTGTTAAGTGATTACCAGGTGGCTCACGGGTTAATGGAATAATGTTTTATATGTTTTCGAGCATATAATTTTGTGGTCCAAATGAGTCTGTATGTTTTCAAACATAAATTTTTATGGTTTAAATTAATTATTGTTTGCAATATTAAACCTATAATTCACTCAACATTTTTGTTGACAGTTTACGCGCATGTTTTATTCTAAGGTTCATGATTGATTGCTTCCGCTGTGCTTAGAGAGTCTGCATATTTATGATGACATCTTTTGTTAAACATTAACTTGCATTCTATTTTTATACATTAAATTGTGGGTGTTTGTTGACTTTGTTTTGGTCAACTTTTGGTTAAGTATTTATGTATGGTTTTTCTAAAATTACATATTTTGGTAGGTTTCCTTTATAGGAAATCATTTTTAAATAAAGAATGCAAGGTTATTTATTAAATTCATTTGGAGTTATGATCAAGTTGTGGGACAAAGTAACGGAGCTGTTAAGAGTACTCGAGGGGCCATTACAGTTGGTATCAGAGCTTTGGTTGTAGGGAATTAGGCTGCATTGATGTTTTTACCTCGAGTCAATAGGGTGCGTTGGTGAGTCTAGTCAACAGCCAGGCCTATAATATATTATTATATGTGATTATTTGTATCGTATTGGTATGTATATTGTTTTCATGTACGTACATCTCCTTCTTATGTTCTGAATACGGGAAGAACTCCCATTCCAATTTAAACATATCCTCCGACGCATGAGAGTTTGTCTTTTATAAGAACACCTCGGTTAGTGAAATCGATGGATGTCATTCTTGACTTCTGGAATTCTCGACATTTCTATGTCATCTATTATGGTTATGTACATAACGTTTGAGTTATATTACGCGACATGTCATTCTTGACTTCTAAATGCTCGGCATTTCAATGTCAGCTATTATGTTTAGGTATATAACATTCTTGTTATATTACGTGCCTTTGTGCCGTTGTGCCTTTGTGCTTTGCGAACCGGAAACGTCATTCTTGACATTTAAAGATTCTTGATACTTCAAAGACATTTTTATGTCATCGTTACTCTTATTCATTACTTTTGATGTTTTTGTCTCTTTGTGCTATCCTTAGCACACTGTTTAAGAAATCGTTCTAGAGAAAATTATGCTGAAATTCGAGGTTGACCACGTGACCTGACCTTATGTAGTGATATTAGAATAAAACTAAGAATTGGTGAAATATAATGGCGTCTGGCCAACGGGAATATATTACGGTAATTCATATAGAAATTCCAATATTGTGACATGCGGAATAGAAAGCGAGTCAAAGAAAATTTTACACCACTCAGTCAAAAATTCCAATGTTATTACATGAGTAAGGAAAATAATACTCATTTTTTTAATTGTTGAGATACGAGAAACTCGTTTTAACCAAACTACCTATCTCATGCTTTATCCTTCATACCTCACTTATTAGCGACAGCGTCGCACGTGAATAGTTGTGGCCCAAGGACTTATGTCCTGATAATAGTCAAAACAACATTTAACTCATTGATTTTCATGACCTCGTAACATTTGTTGATCAAATGTCGCACGACGATTCAAGTCCTTCACCCGATCTCCCACGATCTTACTTCAACTCGTAACCTCTGAAATACGAATACTTGATTTATCATCAGAATTTTTACACATTTGTTTAATTGGGCGGTCCTTATGAGATTTATGGACAAATAGAAGTAGTAAGATTTTCTTTCACGTATGCAATTTATAAAATCACATATGTACGTATAAAATCAAATAAATAAATTTACCTTAACTTACTTTGGTTAGTACATACTACATTATATCTTCAAAATTATTTAAAACCATTCTTCTATTTAGTTGTTTAACCAAGTCAAATTGTTTTATGTAAAATGGTACACGTTGTACATACTTCTAAATTTACCAAGAATTTCGTCCGTTTATATTGTCACATCAAACGTTAGCTTTGTTTTCAAAACTCCATTGATTGCTTATATTAAAATTTTCGCAATTACTCTACAATGTGTTTGGGTCACAGTTCTTCTCGTCCTGTGTTTAAGGATGAAACTTACCATTTAGTTCATTGATAAAAACTCTTACGCCACTTTGGACGGCGGTTTTATAAAATTTGTTGTGAAGTTTTTGCGCTCATAAAATTTTCTCTCTTATGATTGGACATGGTCGAAACGCGGACCAATAAATTAATTTTCTGAGGTACACTCGGTGGCCGCCCTATTGTAGGAAAGGCACTGAGTGGGTTTCTACCCCAACTTGTGATGACCCGGGAATTTCCGACTAAATTTAAACTTAATCATTATATGATTTCGACATGATTAGCAAAGTCAATTATCTTGAGTCTCAGAATTTTCGAACTATTATCATGTATACAAATACCCTTTGACTATTCCTGACGATTCACGAACAATGGTATGTATATATATATATATATATATATATATATATATATATATATAAAAGTATATATAATAATTAGAAAATAATAAAATATAATTTAAACATTTAAAATTTAATATGTCAAATAAGATATAAATAATTTAGTTGTAATTAAAATGAATCGATATATAAATATATGATTTATATATATAATTATTATTATTATTATATGTATATTTTATTATATGTTAAAATGTATAAAAGTTTATACTAACTATAAATTATTATGTAATGTATATGTATATTAGATAGATGTATTACCTACACAATAATATGTAATACTAAAATATAGAATCTTTATTATAAATATAGTTATTATAATAATGTTATTATTACTTTCAATAATAATAACATAAATACTAGTGTTATTAATATTGTCTTAAATATATATAATCTATATATACGAATGTGAGATATGTAAATGGTGATTGTATTATTATTACTAATATTATTGTTAACATTAATAGTATTAGTATTATTATAATTATAATTAGTATTATTATAATAATAATAATAATAATTATTATTATTATTAATATTATTATCATAAATGTTATTGTTATTATTATCATTATCATCAATAATAATACTATTATTACTAATATAGTATTATAAGTTTTAGTATTTATAATATTGAGAGAATTATTAATATAATTATAGTTATAAGATTTATATAGTAATATAGTTATAATTAGTAAGATTAATTATAATTTATAAATATAAATATATGAATACAGATATATATATAATTTTGTAAAATAAATACAGATATATACAAAATGATGTGTATTATATAACATCACCATCAGTGTTTTATATTTCTGTTTTGCTTGTGACTTAGTGTCGTTACAATCATCTACAAACAACCAAACTGATCACTTCATTATCTCAACGTTAATCATTCAACTCAATGATTCTCAATATTATTCCTAACTGCAAGTACCTATTACCTATCTGTTACATCTGTTATATCATGATATGTATTTTTTTTATTCGATACCATGTACGTACAGACTCAAAAATCAATTGCTTATTTCAGATCGAATTTCAAAAACCTGTTATTGTGGTGTTGTTAGGAACCCTCCACTCAAACTACCTGCAAATTCTGAGCCTCCAATTTCTCTTAACGATTATTAATTCTCGAGTCAAAGTTTTATGCTTCAAAAGTCAACTATGTGTTCTTGATCAAATTCGAACTTTCTGTTTAGATTTAGGTTAAATTGATAGTTTCTATAGTTTTAAGGAGTGGATTACAACTTATGTTATTTTATAAGTTCGATCTAAAAAGTTCTCTAGAATCAAAATCATATTTTTTTCTTCCTTTACCCATAGCAGCGACGGTAACAATGTCCTATCCTTTATTATTTTTTTGGGCTCGTTTGATAATTGAAACTCTTATACGAATCGTTTTTAATATAATTACAAGTCCTAATTTTACTGAAAGAATGGATGATTGTGTCTCTGGTCGAGTTCCAAACTGATGAGGAAGAAGATGATAATTAATCACAGTTATATTTTAAAGGTTGGGATATTAATTAGAAAAACCACGCATGGAACCATGGTCTTGGGTGATTAGGTGTAATCGAGAGGTCTCGGGTTCGAGACTCGCTCAGAGTATTTTTTTTTTTGGAAAAAGCTATAAAAAGGGGTATACACTCTTATTTTTTCCCCCTATTATTATTAGTATTAGTTATTATTATTATGTTTATTATTATTATTATTATTATTATTATTATTATTATTATTATTATTATTATTATTACTATTATTATTATTATTATTATTATTATTATTATTATTATTATTATTGTTATTATATTTAGTTATTGTTATTATTGTTAAGATAATCATTACTATTACTATCATAATACATGTTATTATTATTATTATTATAAGTATAAGTATTAGAATTGTTATTATTAGTAATGCTAAAATCGATGTTAGTTATTATTATAAATATAATTACAATTATGAATAATATTAATATTATTATCATTTTATTTCCAAGTAACATTATTAGTGTCATTATTATTAGTATTAGTGATATTGATGTAGGTATTATTATGATTAGGAATATCATTATTATCATTACTATAAAAATAACACAAACTAGTTTTATTATCATAAATATTAGTATTAGTATCACTTTTATAAAAGTTAGTATTATAATTATCATTATTATTATTATCACTATTATTATTATTATTATTATTATTATTATTATTATTATTATTATTATTATTATTATTATTATTGTTATTATTATTATTATTATTATTATTATTATTATTATTATTATTATTATTATTATTATTATTATTATTATTATTATTATTATTATTATTAAACCATTAATATCAACACTATCATTTTTAAATAAATAAATATTTTATACATAAAACATAGTTATTACATATACTATAATTATATTAATATTTCATATAATTATATATAAAACATATTAACATTTCTTATATAAAAACTTATATACAACAAATTAGGTATTTATAATATAATACTATATATATATATATATATATATATATATATATATATATATATTAATATAACTACATTAATTACTTAAAATACATATACAAAATAAATATATATAACATATAATTTAAGATATAAAATAAAGTATATATTTTTAAATAGAATCTAGTATATATCTTATATAACTACGAAATATATATAAATAATATATATAAATAAATAAAATTATGAGATTTCTATTATGTTTTAATAGAAATACAATTGATATAGGTTCGTGAATCAGAGGTCAACCTTGCATTGTTCAGTTGTTTAATATCGTCATATGTATTTTTACTACAAAATACACAATGGTGAGTTTCATTTACCTTTTTACCCTTTATATTTTTGGGCTGAGAATACATGTGCAATTTTTATAAATGTTTTACAAAATAGACACAAGTAATTGAAACTACATTATATGGTTGAATGATCGAAGCCGAATATGCCCCCTTTTTGCTTGGTAACCTAAGAATTAGTAAACCGATCTACTAATTGACGCGAATCCTAAAGATAGATCTATTGGGCCTAACGAACCTCATCCAAAGTACCGGATGCTTTAGTACTTCGATGTTGTTTTATCATGTCCGAAGGATTTTTCGGAATGATAGGGGATATTCTTATATGCATCTTGTTAATGTCGGTTACCAGGTGTTCAATCCATATGAATGATATTTTTGTCTCTATGCATGGGACGTATATTTATGAGAAATGAAAATCTTGTGGTCTATTAAAATGATGGAAATGATTATTTATGTTAAACTAATGAACTCACCAACCTTTTCTTTGACACTTTAAAGCATGTTTATTCTCAGGTATGAAAGAAGTCTTCCGCTGTGCATTTGCTCATTTTAGAAATATTACTTGGAGTCATTCATGGCATATTTCAAAAGACGTTGCATTCGAGTCGTCAAGTTCATCAAGATTATTATTAAGTCAATTATAGTTGGATATATTATGAAATGGTATGCATGCCGTCAACTTTCGTTGTAGAGAAAGATTGTCATTTAATATCGAATGCAATGTTTGTAAAATGTATCATATTGAGGTCAAGTACCTCGCGATGTAACCAAATGTAATGTATTCGTCCAGATAGATTAGGACGGGTCATGAAAGTTGGTATCATAGCGGTGTTCTTAGCGAACCAGGTCTTGCAATAGTGTGTCTAACTGATAAGTCGTTAGGATGCATTAGTGAGTCTGGACTTCGACCGTGTCTGCATGTCAAAAGTTTTGCTTATCATTTCGTGTCGAAAATTACCTGCTTATCATTCTTAGGAAATCACTTGCTTATCATTCTTAATCTAGACATATCTTACTGCCTGGATTGCATGAATAATGTATAGACAAAATTCATATCTTAGCGTATCTGCTACTTCATATCTTAGCGTATCTGTTACTGTAACTTTGCCTGACATATTCCGTAGATTCCTCCGTAACTTATGGGATTTTAGTATTATATATGCATATGTAAATTATGTATTGCAGGGTACTAATCTACATCCTATAATCTATTTTTTTATCGAAAATCATTCATCTGATTGTACGAGATGAATCCCTCTACCAGTTCGAGTCCTTCAGATTCCGATAACTATTCCGATAGTTATTCCGATATGGAAACACACTTGAGCTCCGAAAGCAGTATAACTGGAATGGATCAACCAATCGGCCATCATCAATTCATCTGATGGGTTCGTAGTCTACTTAATCATTGGAGACAAGAAGAAGGTGATCCTTTTCATCAATCGAATTCACCTCTTAGTGAAGAACCTGAAGCACTTATCGGTGAATCTATTCGAAACACCATATTCACCCTCATTGCCAGGATATCCCACAACGATTATATTCTATCCATAATTCTAGATCTTATTCATCCACTCGTTCTGACTGACAATTACTCCGGAATAATGGAAGAAGTCAACGAACTTCGCGCTCGAGTAATCAATTTAGAGAGTATGGTGGAAAATGTACCAGCTTCAGCAACATCACAAGTATCTACAGTAACATCAATAACAGCACCAGTACCATCAAAAATCCATGCCTCAACACCTCATTCTGTACCTCGAGTATAATCATCGTTCTACGTATCATTCTACATTATTTATCTTCGTTCAGCATGGCGATTATATAATCCTTAATGTTTTAGAGATTATATATTCTCGTTCTAACGGTAAATCAAATGAGTTTAATATCATGTTGACTCATTAAATTCATGATTACATCTGAAGAAAATATATATGTATATATATTTTCATAAAGATTGTAATTAAAAAAAAATTCTTTTGTACAAACTGTTAATGGTGAAAATATTTTAACGGGTAGGTAATACCCGAGGAGTATTTAGATTTCACATTAATAAAGTACACTGTACATTCTTTCAAATCTAATTCAACAATCATTTACTATCATATTTACAACCACCGATATACGAATCCGTTCACCACAGAATAACCATATTCATCCAATTTCATATTTGGATTTTGATTTATCAGAATCCAACAAATGGCATAATGAAGAAAACATTGGACAAATAAAATTTGTTAGAAATAAACAAATTAACTATGAGAAATTTTGTTAAGAATTCACGCTAACGAAATCCTAGCTAACTGTTCCTAGCTAACTGTTAATTCCGTATTACCTTTTATTTATCGCAATTTATTTATCGCAATTTATTTATCGCATTTTATTTATCGCAATTTATTTATCGCATTTTATTTATCGCAATTTTAATTCTCGTAATTTTATTTATAGTCATTTAATTTCTGTTATTTATTTTACGCACTTTAAATATCGGGACACGTATACAAGGTTTTGACATATCATATCGACGCATCTATATATATTATTTGGAATAACCAAAGACACTCTATATGCAGTAATGCTGGAGTTAGCTATACAGGGTTGAGGTTGATTCTACAATAATATATATAGTTTGAGTTGTGATCGAGTCTGAGACATGTACACGGGTCACGATACGTATTAATTAATTCGAATATTATATATTAAACTATATATGAATTATTGGACTGTTAACTGTGGACTATCAACTGTGGACTACCAACACGGACAATTAAAATGAATTAAAATATTGATTATAACATATGAAACTAAACAATTCTTCAAGTTTGCCACTTAATTTCATCTTAAACCTCATTTGTATCTCGATGATTACGATCTGCGTTCAAACCTTTCATGATACTTGAAAACACCTCAATCGAGAGGATGAACCAACCACAAATCATCTACGGAAGAAAAGATTGATGCATATAGCTATGCACCTGAGAAACTCTCGGCAACTGAGTAAACTTTTAACACATATTAGTGCTAGCTCCTTTGGCGTTGTTATTACCGAAAATAACATTTCAATTCTTTTCAAATTAGTCAATTTTTTCACAACTCCAACAAGTCAATTTCGATTTTTCATCCGGATTGGTCTTATTATAACCTTGATATATAAGTTTGCCTTTCGTCATCGTTACCGGGGAACAGTTTATATCCCATCACATTAGCAGTAAACTTACCAGCAACTTCATTACTCATTGGCTTAAGTCTCTCTGAAGAACCCTTATATTTGTTCATTAAAGCCTTATCTTATACTCATCCATATCTTATAACGAGAATTACCATACCAATTACCAGGAATCAGCAAATCTGTATTGTTAGGCTCGCAACATTTCCACATCAACAGTTATATGTATCCATATAACATTTATCTCTTAGAACTATGATCTTCCATTCTGAAATTCTGAAAAGCACCCATTCTACGAATTAATAGTCTGAATTTTGAAAAATTGAATGAAGCAACAAAAACTGTAAACAATCTCAACAGCCAAAAGTTGATGATAAAGAATTGTATGTTGGCAAAGCTCAGAAAAAGTTTGAAACTGAAAAACTGATTGATCAAACTACAAAAGAGTCTCTGAACAAATCACAAGGACTAAACTTGTACATTAAGAATCCTGATGATTCTGTTTCTGATGAAATCTTTAGTGAATATCTTGCTTCTGACTCCAAACTCTTGCGGACAAATTTTCTTCACCATCCTTCTATATTAGAAATTCCAAGATATCATCGTATCTTTCATTATAAATATCCTCCATATTTTTGAAGATATTTTCATAACTATTCTTATCTGAAATCATTAATCTCTTCGTACTATCAGTGTTACATCATATAGAAACTGTTAGTTTCTATATTCTGTAAACTTTCGAGCTTAAAATATGAATGTTATTGAAGTAATGTTGGGAATTGATGCATGAGTTAGTATAATATAATGACACTTGATCAACGTGATTATATTACAGTAAGTCATGCTGAGTTTCTAATGGGACGTGATGATTCACAGATCATAACGTCATCATGTGCCATGTTACATAACTCTTTCATTCTGCTTAACTTCTGAACATATCAAGAAAATATATTCTTGATAGTTCTATTCTCAGTGATTCAGGTAATTTGACAAAACAAATCGTGCTACTACCTTTCCTTTCTACCTTGTATATTATGATAATTCGAAACTCCATACCTATGAATTCTGGACCATTACTTGCGAAAAGTAAACAAAATCATGAAGCTCAGAAATAGAAAGGGGGTATAAATCGCAGCAAATATGAGAGAGCATTAACTGTGGATGACAATGAATATAGGAGACAGAAGCAGGGACATCGAAATATAAGGGAAGATATAAAACCCAACAACAACGCAAAAATTACAAACCATGGATATTAATACAAATAGCAATATAAAGACACGGTAGAATTAAGAATAGTATCACCCCAAGTTAATAGTAGAAGTAAACAAATTCTTCTGGTGGAAGATTAAAAAGAAGGATGACAGAAATGAAAATTTGGAAAATATCAAGGATTAGAACTGGATGAAGCATTTTCACAATCTTTTAGAAGTAAGAATTAAGAAAGAAAGTATAGGAGTGATGAAAATAATGGAATGGAAGAGTCCAATTTATAAGGAAAATATCAGACAGAGTAATCGAAGCAGATCACCGTATTTAATTATAGAGATCTTAATTTTCTTATTCGCCGAAGAATCAAATCTTTTAGATTTCGAAGATTTTCTTTAAAATCCCTGGAATTCCGAAATTCAACCAAGACAACGTCAAAAGTTAAGATGCACCTTATTTTTCTAAATCAACCGTGACTACGTCACCGGCTAAGTCAAATCTGCAATTACTCATTTCACTCTTTTGAAATAGCTTCACTCGTACACTTTGAGTAATCGAATTGTTTTATCTATATCACTAAATGATGATAAAACTCTATTTATCAACTCATATTCGTCATGAAAATATTTTTATTGTTAGCCATGACCACCTCACTCAAATTTCGGGACGAAATTTCTTTAACGGGTAGGTACTGTGACGACCCGGGAATTTCCGACTAAATTTAAACTTAATCATTATATGATTTCGACATGATTAGCAAAGTCAATTATCTTGAGTCTCAGAATTTTTGAACTATTATCATGTATACAAATACCCTTTGACTATTCCTGACGATTCACGAACAATGGTATGTATATATATATATATATATATATATATATATATATATATATATATATATATATATATATATATATAAAGTATATATAATAATTAGAAAATAATAAAATATAATTTAAACATTTAAAATTTAATATGTCAAATAAGATATAAATAATTAAGTTGTAATTAAAATGAATCGATATATAAATATATGATTTATATATATAATTATTATTATTATTATTATTACATGTATATTTTATTATATGTTAAAATGTATAAAAGTTAATACTAACTATAAATTATTATGTAATGTATATGTATATTAGATAGATGTATTACCTACACAATAATATGTAATACTAAAATATAGAATCTTTATTATAAATGTAGTTATTATAATAATGCTATTATTACTTTCAATAATAATAACATAAATACTAGTGTTATTAATATTGTCTTAAATATATATAATCTATAAATACGAATGTGAGATATGTAAATGGTGATAGTATTATTATTACTAATATTATTGTTAACATTAATAGTATTAGTATTATTATAATTATAATTATAATTAGTATTATTATAAAAATAATAATAATAATAATAATTATTATTAATATTATTATCATAAATGCTATTATTATTATTATTATCATTATCATCAATAATAATACTATTATTACTAATATAGTATTATAAGTTTTAGTATTTATAATATTGAGAGAATTATTAATATAATTAAAGTTATAAGATTTATATAGTAATATAGTTATAATTAGTAAGATTAATTATAATTTATAAATATAGATATATGAATACAGATATATATACAATTTTGTAAAATAAATACAGATATATACAAAATTACGTGTATTATATAACATCACCATAGGTGTTTTATATTTCTGTTTTGCTTGTGACTTAGTGTCGTTACAATCATCTACAAACAACCAAACTGATCACTTCATTATCTCAACGTTAATCATTCAACTCAATGATTCTCAATATTATTCCTAACTGCAAGTACCTATTACCTATCTGTTACATCTGTTATATCATGATATGTATTTTTTTTATTCGATACCATGTACGTACAGACTCAAAAATCAATTGCTTATTTCAGATCGAATTTCAAAAACCTGTTATTGTGGTGTTGTTAGGAACCCTCCACTCAAACTACCTGCAAATTCTGAGCCTCCAATTTCTCTTAACGATTATTAATTCTCGAGTCAAAGTTTTATGCTTCAAAAGTCAACTCTGTGTTCTTGATCAAATTCGAACTTTCTGTTTAGATTTAGGTTAAATTGATAGTTTCTATAGTTTTAAGGAGTGGATTACAACTTATGTTATGTTATAAGTTCGATCTAAAAAGTTCTTTAGAATCAAAATCATATTTTTTTTCTTCCTTTACCCATAGCAGCGACGGTAACAATGTCCTATCCTTTATTTTATTTTTTTGGGCTCGTTTGATAATTAAAACTCTTATACGAATCGTTTTTAATATAATTACAAGTCCTAATTTTACTGAAAGAATGGATGATTGTGTCTCTGGTCGAGTTCCAAACTGATGAGGAAGAAGATGATAATTAATCACAGTTATATTTTAGAGGTTGGGATATTAATCAGAAAAACCACACATGGAACCATGGTCTTGGGTGATTAGGTGTAATCGAGAGGTCTCGGGTTCGAGTCTCGCTCAGGGTATTTCTTTTTGGAAAAAGCTATAAAAAGGGGTATACACTCTTATTTTTTTCCCTATTATTATTATTATTAGTTATTATTATTATGTTTATTATTATTATTATTATTATTATTATTATTATTATTATTATTATTATTATTATTATTATTATTATTATTATTATTGTTATTATATTTAGTTATTGTTATTATTGTTAAGATAATCATTACTATTACTATCATAATACATGTTATTATTATTATTATAAGTATAAGTATTAGAATTGTTATTATTAGTAATGCTAAAATCGATGTTAGTTATTATTTTAAATATAATTACAATTATGAATAATATTAATATTATTATCATTTTATTTCCAAGTAACATTATTAGTGTCATTATTATTAGTATTAGTGATATTGATGTAGGTATTATTATGATTAGGAATATCATTATTATCATTACTATAAAAATAACACAAACTAGTTTTATTATTATAAATATTAGTATTAGTATCACTTTTGTAAAAGTTAGTATTATAATTATCATTATTATTATTATTATTATTATTATTATTATTATTATTATTATTATTATTATTATTATTATTATTATTATTATTATTATTATTATTATTATTATTAAACCATTAATATCAACACTATCATTTTTAAACAAATAAATATTTTGTACATAAAACATAGTTATTACATATACTATAATTATATTAATATTTCATATAATTATATATAAAACATATTAACATTTCTTATATAAAAACTTATATACAACAAATTAGGTATTTATAATATAATACTAAATATATATAGATATTAATATAACTACATTAATCACTTAAAATACATATACAAAATAAATATATATATAACATATAATTTAAGATATAAAATAAAGTATATGTTTTTAAATAGAATCTAGTATAAATCTTATATAACTACGAAATATATATAAATAATATATATAAATAAATAAAATTATGAGATTTCTATTATGTTTTAATAGAAATACAATTGATATAGGTTCGTGAATCAAAGGCCAACCTTGCATTGTTCAGTTGTTTAATGTCGTCATATGTATTTTTACTACAAAATACATAATGGTGAGTTTCATTTGCCCTTTTACCCTTTATATTTTTGGGCTGAGAATACATGCGCAATTTTTATAAATGTTTTACGAAATAGACACAAGTAATTGAAACTACATTATATGGTTGAATGATCGAAGCCGAATATGCCCCTTTTTACTTGGTAACCTAAGAATTAGTAAGCCGATCTACTAATTGACGCGAATCCTAAAGATAGATCTATTGGGCCTAACGAACCCCATCAAAAGTACCGGATGCTTTAGTACTTCGATGTTGTTTTATCATGTCCGAAGGATTTCTCGGAATGATAGGGGATATTCTTATATGCATCTTGTTAATTTCGGTTACCAGGTGTTCAATCTATATGAATGATATTTTTGTCTCTATGCATGGGACGTATATTTATGAAAAATGAAAATCTTGTGGTCTATTAAAATGATGGAAATGATTATTTATGTTAAACTAATGAACTCACCAACCTTTTGGTTGACACTTTAAAGCATGTTTATTCTCAGGTATGAAAGAAGTCTTCCGCTGTGCATTTGCTCATTTTAGAAATATTACTTGGAGTCATTCATGGCATATTTCAAAAGATGTTGCAATCGAGTCGTCGAGTTCATCAAGATTATTATTAAGTCAATTATAGTTGGATATATTATGAAATGGTATACATGCCGTCAACTTTCATTGTAAAGAAAGATTTTCATTTAAAATCAAATGCAATGTTTGTAAAATGTATCATATAGAGGTCAAGTACCTCGCGATGTAACCAAATGTAATGTATTCGTCCAGATGGATTAGGACGGGTCATGAAACAACTGTTGTTATAGTTGGTATCATGGATATATATTACACTAGACCGTTCGAGAAGTTTCTACTCTCGATATTCACGGCTAATCGAAACACCCTCATAAGCATCAATCCTATGATTCAATACTTTGAGGTGCACGAAATCATTTTTGGAGATTCATCTCACCTGGAGTCGGCCACTTTATAACCCATGATTCACGTTTCTTTTCATCCGTACATAAATTTAAGAATAAGAATGAATCCTAGATTGACTCGCTCATTGTGCGAGGAAGTTCACTCTCGTTGAAAGATCACACCTTTCGTATGTCTTCCTTTCGGAAATGTAATGAAAATTTACTTTGAAGTCCATAATCCTCGTTATCCTCTTTGAGAAAATTGCCTTAAATATCTATACCACTGATGTGGCTACTCCATATATTTATCCATTCATTGTTGCAACTATATTTCATTCGTCCCAGTTCATCCCCTTGGGGAGCTCCTGTTTTGTTTGTTAAGAAGAATGATGGTTTGTTCTGATTGTGTATTGATTATCGCGAGTTGAACAAGCTTACTGATAAGAGTCATTACCCCCTTTTCGAGAATTGATGATCTGTTTGATCAGCTTCAAGGTTCGTCCGTTTATTCTGAGATCGATCTCCGTTTTGGTTATCACCAATTGCGCGTTAAAGAAACTGATATTCCGAAAACTGCTTTCCGAACCCGTTATGGTCGCTACGAATTTTTAGTTATGCCGTTCAGATTGACTAACGCACCTGCTGTGTTCATGGACCTCATGAACCGTGTGTGTAGCCCTTATCTGGAAAAATGCGTTATCGTTTTCATCGATGATATCCTTATATATTCCAAGAGTAATCAATGAGCACAAAGAGCATTGAGATTAGTGCTTGATTTGTTAAGGAAAGAAGAGCTGTATGCTGAATTTTTCTAAGTGTGCGTTCTAGTTGAAAGAAGTTAAATTCCTTGGGCACGTTGTTAGTAAACAAGGAATTCAAGATGATCCTGCCAAGATTGAGGCAATTGAGAAGTGGGAAACTCCGAAGACTCCTACTCAGATTCGTCAGTTCCTAGGTTGGCAGGCTATTATAGAAGGTTCATTCAAGATTTTTCACAAGTAGCAAAACCTCTGACTGCTCTAACGCATAAGGGGAAGAAGTACAAGTGGAAGAGTGAACAAGAGTCTGCCTTCCAAACTCTGAAGAAGAAGTTAACTTCCGCTTCGATATTATCACTACCTGAGGGTAATGACGATTTTGTTATCTATTGAGACGCTTCGCGTTAGGGCTTTGGTTGTGTTTTGATGCAGCGAAAGAAAGTCATTGCTTACGCGTCACGTCAGTTGAAGAATCATGAACAGAATTATACAACCCTTGATTTAGAATTGGGAGCTGTTGTGTTTGCCCTCAAGATTTGGAGACATTACTTATATGGGGTCAAATATACAATGTACACTGATCACAAAAGTCTTCAACATATCTTTGATCAAAAACAGTTAAATATGAATAGGCGAAGATGGGTTGAGTTGTTGAACTATTATGATTGCGAACTCCTTTATCATCCGGGAAGGTCCAATGTTGTGGCCGATGCTTTAAGTCGAAAAGAGAGAGTTGAACCTCGTAGGTTTAGAGCCTTGAATATGACCATTCGAACAAACCTCGCAAGGCAGATGCTTGCGGCTCAACAAGAAGCCTTGAAGGAGGAGAATTTTGCGAACGAGAAGGTGAGAGGCTTGGGTAAGCAATTTGAGGTACGAGCAGATGGTACTCCGTATTTTGCGGGACGTCTTTGGGTTCTGAAATTTGGTGATTTGCGACAACTTATTTTGGGTGAAGCTCATAAGTCTAGATACTCTATTCATCCTGGTTCAGGGAAGATGTATCATGATCTTAAGGAGCTGTATTGGTGGCCTAACTTGATAGCTGATGTGGCTACTTATGTGGATAAATGTTTGACTTGTGCTAAAGTTAAAACTGAACATAAGAAGCTATCCAAACTTTTGGTGCAACCTGAGATTCTCGAGTAGAAGTGGGAAGGTATTGCTATGGATTTTATTACAAAGTGACCTAGAGTTGTGGGTAGTTATGATACCATTTGGGTTATTGTTGATCGACTCACAAAATTAGCTCATTTCTTGCCGATTAAAGAAACAGATTCGATGGAGAAGCTTACTCATTTGTATTTGAAAGAAATTGTTTCCAGACATGGTGTTTCCATATCTATTATTTCAGACCGATACAGTCGATTTACATCGAGGTTTTGGCAATCTCTACAGGAAGCTTTGGGAACCAAATTAGATATGAGCAATGCCTATCATCCACAGACGGATGGTCAGAGTGAAAGGACCATTCAAACGCTGGAAGACATGTTGCGAGCATGCGTTATTGATTTTGGTAATGGTTGGGATAGATATTTGCCACTGGCTAAATTTTCTTATAATAACAGCTATCATGTAAGTATTAAAGCCGCACTGTTTGAGGCACTATATGGTAGAAAGTGTAGGTCCCCTATCTGTTGGAATGAGGTTGGGGATGCTCAACTCACAGGCCTAGAGATTATTCATGAGACAACTGAGAGGATTGTGCAGATTAAAGAAAGGTTGAAAATCGACAGAAGTTGGCAAAAGAGTTATGCAGATGTTAGAAGGAAACCTTTAGAGTTTCAAGTTGGTGATCGTGTCACTTTGAAAGTATCACCTTGGAAAGGTGTGGTACGTTTTGGTAAGAGGGGAAAGTTGAATCCTCGTTATGTTGGTCCATTTGAGATTACTGAGAGTTGGAACCGTGGCTTATCTTTTGAAATTGCCACAAGAACTTAGCACTGTTCATGAAATTTTTTCATGTATCGAATTTGAAGAAGTGTTTGGCTGAGGTCGATGAAACCACTCCTCTTGATGAACTTCATGTTGATAAACAACTCTATTTTGTTGAGGAACCTGTTGAAATTATGGATCGAGAAGTTAAGAAGCTCAAGCGAAGTAAGATTCCTATCGTTCGAGTTAGATGGGATGTTAGATGTGGACCCGAGTTCACTTGGGAGCGTGAGGATCAGCTGAGGCAGAAGTACCCGCATTTGTTCTCAAATGGCGAGTCAACCCATGCACCTGCTTAAATTTCGGGACGAAATTTCCGTAACGGGAAGGTATTGTCACGACCCTACTTTTTCCGTTATCTTTTACTGTTTGTTATTTAACGTCCGTTAATTGTTATTCGTGCCACATCATTTCTATGACTTATATTATTATTATTTTAGTAATAATATATTCCTTATTATGTGTTATATGAAAAATTGTATTCATATTTAAAATTGTACGTTTCTATGTGTCGTGGATTTCTATCCGGTGAATCATTTCGATTTTCATACCAAGGATCAGACTTTTGAGATTTTTAAAACCAAATTATTTTAATTATGATATTTTTATATCATATGATTATATATAGTGTTTATATATTTTATTTTTCGCGTGTGCATTATTTCTTCGAAGATTTAATCGCGTAACTTTCGCGTTTCGGGCTTCGTTCGGGCGTTCGGGCTAAGAGCTTTTAGTCTATACTTCAAGGTGGCCCACAAGTGGGGCCCATCCTACCATTTTCGGCCAAAAATGTCAAGAGGGAGGGGTGGTTTTGCCATTTCTTATAACTTGAAGCTAATTAGACCTAATGTCATGACCCGGATTTTTCCATGATTATATATTGAACAATATTAATATTTATATGATTAAATGTTTCCAACATATTAAGCAATCAAACTTTTTAAGACTTGATTAATTGAAACGAATTTTATGTAAACGTGTGACCACCCAACTTGTCCGATGATTCACGAACGTTATAACTTGTAAATAACATGATAATATATATAAACTTATATATATATTTAATATGATGAAATGATAATTAAGTATCTCATTAAGTATATTAACAATGAACTATATACATAAAATGAGACTACTAACTTAAGGATTTCGAAACGATATATATACGTAACGATTATCGTTGTAATAACGTCTTAATATTTATATATCGTATTAAGATATATTAACACACTATGTTATCATGATAATATAACAATTTAACATCCCATTAGATATAATAACAATGGGATTAATTACATTTAACAAGGTCGTTAACTTAAAGGTTTCAAAACAACACTTACATGTAACGACTAACGATGATTTAACGACTCAGTTAAAATGTATATATATATATAGTGTATTAAGATGTATTAATACACATTTGAAGGACTTCAATACATATATCAAAACACTCTTACTTAACAAAAAAAAATCACAATTGTATTCCCATTTGTTTTCATCAAGAATTCTACTCGTATTCGCTCGGTATTTGCACTCGTATTATACCCAGCTTCTAGATGTATTTACTATTGGTATATACCAATAAAAATCTGCTCCTTAGAAGCCTTAAATGATTGGAACCAACCATTTGTCAAGTAGCATGAATTATTTAGCAAGAAAACAAAATTAGGAATCTTTTCTTTCTTTATAAACTAAAAAAGTTTTTATGCATACACACCATTTCTTCATTCCATTTTCTCATACTTACACTCCCAATTCTATCTCAAAATACTCCTAACTTCATACTTGATCATCTCCAAGTATTTTCCCCATCATTTAGCTTCAATTACAAGCTTTAATCATCATAAAAACAACCTAGAATCAAGAAGTTGCAAGATTACTTCCAATCTTTTTAATTCAATCCAACAACTCATCAAAGATCAAGAACTTCCATCTAATCTCGGTAACTTTTCATTCTTAATCAAGGTAATAATCATATCCAAGCTTTGTTTTAATTCCTATAAACATAACTACCTTAAATCAAGTAGTAATCTTACTTGAACTTGTTTTCGTGTCATGATTCTGCTTCAAGAACTTCCAAGCCATCAAAGATCCTTTGAAGCTCAAGTTATTTTCTCATCATTTTCGGTAGGTTTACCTACTATACTTGAGGTAGTAATGATGTTCATAACATCATTCGATTCATATATAAATATAACTATCTTATTCGAAGATTTAAACTTGTAATCACTAGAACATAGTTTAGTTAATTCTAAACTTGTTCGCAAACTAAGTTAATCCTTCTAACATAACTTTAAAATCCAATAAATACATGTTCTATATCTATATGATATGCTAACTTAATGATTTAAAACCTGTAAACACGAAGAACACCGTAAAACCGGACATACGCCGTCGTAGTAAAACCGGGAGCTGTTTTGGGTTGGATAATTAAAACTATGATAAACTTTGATTTGAAAGTTGTTCTTTTGAGAAAATGATATTTCTTATGAACATGAAACTATATCCAAAAATCATGGTTAAACTCAAAGTGGAAGTATGTTTTTCAAAATGGTCATCAAGATGTCGTTTTTCGACAGAAATGACTACCTCTTTCAAATATGACTTGTAACCTGTAACTCCGACTATAAACCACTACTTTTTCAGTTTAGTTATAAATACTACAGTTCATTATGAAACCATATCAATTTGATTCACTTTAAATGGAGTTGTAATGAATATTTGGCTAGCAAAACAAAATCTGCTAAAATTAACGTTGTATAGACGAAATTTATATTGTAAAAACTATATTAACCTTATCCTTGATAACTTTTCCTATATATATATATATATATATATATATATATATATATATATATATATATATATATATATATATATATATATATATATATATATATTTAGACATGTTATCATTAGTATAACAAAATATTATAATCTTAGTTAATTCCGAGATTGTACATATATATAATAATCTTGGTACATTCCATGACAATAAGTATACAATACGTTTTGATAAATCCTAAGACAATAAGTATACAATAAGTTTTGATAAATTCTAAGACAATACATATACAATACGTCTCTGGGTTGATGCAAAGACAATACATATACAATACGTCGTGGGGTAATTCTAAGATTATATATATACCGATTATTGGACTGTTGGACATTTCGGACTATTTTGGACTACTAACAAAGGACTACTAACATAAAAATTTTAAAAATTAATATATAAGTATTCTATGAACTTGTTTTATTTTATTCACATATCGTATTATTATCTGAATCATTATTATTGTTATAGGTTCGTGAATCCAAGGACGACGGCCATATTTTTAATAAGCTGAAAACTTATTATTAATATACTTTTACTACCGTGAGTATATAGTCCTATTTTTAAACTCTAAAAATATTTTGGGATGAGAATACATGCATTTTATGTTTTACGCCATGGACGCAAGTACTTAAAATATATTCTACGTTGAGTTGTACCACATTGCATATCTTCCCTAATAGCTTGGTAACTAATATTTACATGTTGTAAGAACATGTAAGCGCGAATCCTATTGATAGATCTATCGGGTTTGACAACCAGAACTGGGATAGTCACTCTAGTATCGTAAACGGTTGCATAGTACTTCGTTTTACTACACTTGGTACAGTGTAGGGAGATTTCATAATAAAGGGAATATGCTACATTTATGGTTAAGTATGGTTACCGAAGCGCTCAACAACTTATAGAATATCTTTATTGAAATATTTATAACTATGAAATCTTGTGGTCTATATTTATATCGATGCAAACCTATATATCTCACCAACCTTTGTGTTGACTGTTTAAGCATGTTTATTCTCAGATCCTTAAGAAAGTCTTCCGCTGTTGCATTATCTGAGCAAGCTGTGCATGGAGTCTCATGCTTTTGTTTAAATGAAGTGTTGCATTCAATAAAACCTTTGTCATGTATTATATTCGACTGTTATGTCACGTGTGTAGTATTTGGAAACCGATGTATTATGGGGATTATTTCTTAAATAATCATCCACTTGTTTAAAACATGCATTATGTATAATAAGGGTGTGTCTTTTTATGAAACGAATGCAATATTTTCTAAAATATATTATATAGAGGTCAAATACCTAGCTATGGGACCAATGAATAACGTACCGCGTTTATAGTAATATGGAAGAGTCGTTTCAGTTGGTATCAGAGCAGAGGTTTTAGCGAACCAGAAATTGCATTAGTGTTCTGACCGGTATTTGTTAGGATGCATTAGTGAGTCTGGACTTTGACCGAACCTGTTTTTGAAAACCATTACTTATCATTTTTGGTCGGAAATTAAATATTATAACATGTAAATATTATGTGGTATATTACTAATGTGGTAGTTAATGTGTGATAGATGTCTACTTCTAGCACCAATCTCATTTTCACATTCAGCGACTACGAAGTTGAATCTCCAGCAAAAGTACCAATCATCGACTTATCTGATAACGACGATGACCCGAAGGAAGGTGTATCAATCATCTATATAACTGATGATGATGATGACCTAGAGTCGGATGCATTTTTGGAAGACTCACAATTCCCAGAGGAACCAGAAGAGGAACCTATAATCAACAACCCAGAAATTCCAAAAGCAGAAACTAATAAAATAATTATTGTACCAAGTGCTCCCGATACTACCACACCTAGTCAACCATGTCTTACCAATACTATAGAAATGTCATCTACTGAACCCCAACCAAAACCTAGACTTACCGCTGAAATACGCACTCTGACAGTAGGGAAGCGAAAATTCAATGATTTCCCAGATTTCTTTGAATTCCCAAGGAAGCCTCATCGTTTCTAATCTGTTTTTGCAGCTATTCGACTTCACACATTATATAATAATATATCATGTGCTATATTTCATCTTACACATGTTTTATGTAAATAGTGGTATTGAATCATTGTAAAATATTGTACCAAAAGAATAAGCGTGAAGTATTAATGCATTAAGTTTTTCATGATAGAATATTATCATGATTGTAGTAGTTAATTTGTGTATTAGCTAATAAGTATGAACTTTAACAGGTAGGTACTACCCGAGCTACAATTATAAAATGCTAATAAGAAGAAAATGCTTTTATAATAATTGGTTCATATTATTAATATGCCACGATGTACCATTAATTACTTGTTACATCTATAATATTCTATGTGATTAATTATCTTATATGTTTATTGATGAAACATGGCTCGATTAAATTGAATGACGGAACAATAAATTGAGGAGCTTATCAACCAACGCGTAAACGACCGAATGCTTTGGGTCGAAGTGGCAAGAGCAGCAGCAAACAACACAAAACCCTCGTGTTGGATGCTCATATAAAGCATTTCAAGGTTTCAAATCTTCATCATTACAAGGAACAGAAGGACCAGTCGGTTTAACCCGATGGTTCGAAAAACTGGAGTCCGTATTTAAAATCAGTGGTTATGTAGAAGGGGATCGGACAAAGTATGCTTCATGCACAATACAGGATGGTGCACTTACATGGTGGAAAAACTATGTAAAATCTATAGGGGGCTATGAAGCATATGATACTCCTTGGGAGGAATTGAAAAATATGCTAATCAACGAATACTGCCAAAGGAACGAGGTTAGGAAGATTGAAGCCGAGTTATGAAATCTGAAAGTTGTCGGAACGGAACTTACCAACTATAACGGGCGATTCATGGAATTAGCCTTGTTATGTCCTGAATTGGTACCAACGGAAGAGCGAAAGATTGAATTGTACAAAGATGGTCTGCCAAAGAACATCAAGGCCAATGTTACAGCATCCAAACCCAAGACAATTCATGAAGCTATCACCATGACAAACGAGCTAATGGATCAGATCATCCTGGATAAGAACGCATCAAATACCGATGTCAAGGTATCGGATAAAAAAAGAAAGTGGGATGGAAACCGTGATCGAGGTCACCAGCAACAATCTCTCAAGAAACAGGAAACCACGCAAGGTGCGGGTAGTGGTTCAAGCTCGGGTTACAAAGGGCGTAATCCCTTATGTAACAGATGCCACAAACATCACACTGGTTTTTGCAATGTGGTGTGCAACAAATGTAATCGAAGGGGTCATCTTGCTGAAGATTGTTGGGTTCCTGTTACAAATACAAATGGCACCAAGACTCCTGCCACCAATGCAAATAGAACTGCACTGGCTACTGTTACTTGTTACGGGTGTGGGAAACAGGGTCATATTAAGAGCCAGTGCCCAAATACATAGAAGAATAACGGACCTGCACGGGGAAGAGCATTTGTTATTAATACTAGAGAGGCATGTGAAGACCCAGAGCTTGTTACAGGTACGTTTACCATTAATGACTTATCAGCATCTATTATATTTGATATTGGTGCCGATAGAAGTTACATGTGTAGAGACTTTTACGCTAAATTGAATTGTTCATCATTACCTCTAAATGCTAAGTACATGATTGAGTTAGCTAATGGTAAACTAATTAAAGACGATAAAATTTGCCTTGATTGTAAAATAAAGTTAGCCGAAGAAACATTTAAAATTGATTTGATACTCGTAGAATTAGGAAGTTTTGATGTAATAGTCGGCATGGACTGGATGTCCAAAATAGGAGCTGAGGTTGTGTGCGCCAAGAAGGGAATTCGCATTCCTCATAAGGATAAAACAGCAGTAATGATATATGGAGAGAAGGGTAACTTAAAGCTAAAACTCATTAGCTGCTTGAAAGTCCAAAAGTGCTTGAAGAAAGGGTGCTATGCTATCCTAGCATATGTTAATAAAGTTGAAACGAAGGAAAAGGAGAAGAGTATCAACGACGTGCTTGTGGCAAGAGATTTTCCTGAAGTCTTTCCGGAAGAGTTGCCGGGATTACCTCCATTTAGATCTGTAGAATTTCAAATAGATCTAGTACCAGGAGCTGCACTAGTGGCTCGTGCTCCATACAGACTTGCACCGTCTGAGATGAAAGAGTTACAAAGCCAGTTACAAGAATTACTGGACCGTGGATTCATTCGACCGAGTACTTCACCGTGGGGAGCTCTAATTTTATTCGTCAAGAAGAAAGATGGATCCTTCCGAATGTGTATAGATTATCACAAATTAAACAAGTTAACAGTCAAGAATCGGTACCCATTATCGAGAATTGATGACATGTTTGATCAGCTGCAAGGATCACGTGTTTACTCCAAAATCGATCTAAGATTGGGATATCATCAGTTGCGTGTCAAAGAAGAAGATATTCTGAAAACTGCATTTCAGACACGCTACGGTCATTATGAATTTTTAGTCATGCCGTTCGGGCTGACAAACGCACCAGCTGTATTCATGGACCTCATGAATCGGGTATGCAGTCCGTATTTGGATAAGTTTGTTATCGTCTTTATTGATGATATTCTTATTTATTCCAAAAATGAACAAGAACATGAGCAACATTTAAGGTTGGTGCTGGAACTGTTGAAGAAAGAACAGTTATACGCAAAGTTTTCTAACTGCGCCTTTTGGTTAAAGGAAGTACAATTCCTTGGTCACATCATGAGCAGTCAAGGAATTCAGGTCGATCCTGCGAAGGTTGAAGCCATTGAAAAATGGGAAACCCCAAAGACTCCGACGCAAATACCCCAATTTTTGGGTCTTGCTGGCTATTACAGAAGGTTTATTCAAGATTTTTCCCGGATAGCCAAACCATTGACAGCATTAACACATAAAGGGAAGAAGTACGAATGGACTTCTGAGCAGGAAGCCGCATTTCAATTATTGAAGAAGAAGTTGACTACATCGCCTATTCTATCGTTACCTGAAGGAAACGATGATTTTGTAATTTATTGTGACGCTTCGCGATAAGGTTTTGGTTGTGTCCTCATGCAACTAAAGAAGGTTATTGCATATGCATCCCGACAACTGAAGATTCATGAACAAAATTATACGACTCATGATCTAGAATTGGGAGCAGTGGTTTTTGCATTAAAGATTTGGAGACACTACTTGTACGGGGTTAAATGTACTGTGTATACCGACCATAAAAGCCTTCAACATATCTTCAACCAAAAACAACTAAACATGAGGCAACGTAGGTGGGTTGAGCTGATAAACGACTATGATTGTGAAATTCGCTATCATCCCGGGAAAGCAAATGTAGTAGCAGATGCTTTAAGCAGGAAGGAAAGAGAGCCGATTCGAGTACGAGCAATGAATATAAAGATTCATACAAACCTGACTACACAAATAAAGGAAGCTCAACGAGGAGCTCTTACTGAAGAAAACTTTGGAAATGAGATGCTCAAGGGTTTAGTCAAGCAACTTGAGATACGAGAAGACGGAACCCGGTATTTTAATGGACGTATTTGGGTACCGAAGTTTAAAGGGTTAAGAAAATTGGTTTTGGATGAGGCACATAAGACGAGATACTCGATACATCCCGGAGCTGGAAAGATGTATCAAGATCTTAAGGCACACTTTTGATGGCCAAATTTGAAAGCTGATATTGCAACATACATTGGAGAATGTTTGACTTGCTCCAAAGTCAAGGCGGAACATCAGAAACCATCAGGTTTGCTTCAACAACCAGAAATCCCTGAATGGAAATGGGAATGTATTACTATGGATTTCATCACGAAGCTACCAAAGACCGCATGGGGTTATTGTAGTGACCCGAACTTTTCCATGTTTATATATATATATATATATATATAATGAAATTATTATTTACATGATTAAGTGTTTCCAACATGTTAAGCAATCAAAATTATTAAGACTTGATTAATTGATATAGGTTTCATATAGACAATTGACCACCCAAGTTGACCGGTGATTCACGAACGTTAAAACTTGTAAAAACTATACGATGTCATATATATGGATATATATATAGTTAACATGATATTATGATAATTAAACATATCATTAAGTATATTAACAATGAACTACATATGTAAAAACAAGACTACTAACTTAAGTTTTTCGAAACGAGGCATATATGTAACGATTATCGTTGTAACGACATTTAATGTATATATATCATATTAAGATATATTAATACATCATGATATCATGATAATGTAATAATTTAAAATCTCATTAGATATATTAAACAATGGGTTAACAACATTTAACAAGATCGTTAACTTAAAAGTTTCAAAACAACACTTACATGTAACGACTAACGATGACTTAACGACTCAGTTAAAATGTATATACATGTAGTGTTTTAATATGTATTCATACACTTTTGAAATACTTCAAGACAATTATCAAAGTACTTCTACTTAACAAAAATGCATACAATTACATCCTCATTCATTTTCATCAACAATTCTACTCGTATGCACTCGTATTTGTACTCGTACAATACACAGATTCTAAATATATTTACTATTGGTGTATACACTCCAATGATCAGCTCTTAGTAGCCCATGTGAGTCACCTAACCATGTGGGAACCATCATTTAACATCTAGCATGAAATATCTCACAAAATTACAAACTAATGGAGACTATATTGGCATCCTACTTTCACGTGAAGTTAGACACATACAAACACTTTCATTTTGCAACTTACATGCATCAAACTACTCTCTCTCAAGTGTTCTTCCTTTTTTCTAAGTGTTCTTCATCATCTTCAACAAAATCTAGCTCAATCTAGTTCATAAATCCATACATAAACCAAGTTATAAAATAACTACTCAAGAACACACCAACAACACTTCCAAGTTTGTTAACTTACTTCCAATCTTGCAAATCCACTTTGAGTGATCATATAACCTCAAGAAATCTTTCTTATTTACAGTAAGATATCTTTCTAATATAAGGTAATATTCATATTCAAACTTTGATTCAATTTCTATAACTTTAACAATCTTATTTTGAGTGGAAATCTTACATGAACTTGTTTTCGTGTCATGATTCTACTTCAAGAACTTTCAAGCCATCCAAGGATCCTTTGAAGCTAGATCTATTTTTCTCATTTCCAGTAGGTTTATTCACAAAACCTAAGGTAGTAATGATGTTCATAACATCATTCAATTCATATATATAAAGCTACCTAATTCGAAGGTTTAAACTTGTAATCACTAGAACATAATTTAGTTAATTCTAAACTTGTTCGCAAACAAAAGTTAATCCTTCTAACTTGACTTTTAAAATCAACTAGACACATGTTCTATATCTATATGATATGCTAACTTAATGATTTAAAACCTGAAAACACGAAAAACACAATAAAACTGGATATACGCCGTCGTAGTAACACCGCGGGCTGTTTTGGGTGAGTTAATTAAAAACTATGATAAACTTTTTTTTAAAAGTTGTTCTTTTGGGAAAATGATTTTTCTTATGAACATGAAACTTTATCCAAAAATCATGGTTAAACTCAAAGTGAAAGTATGTTTTCCAAAATGGTCATCTAGACGTCGTTCTTTTGACTGAAATGACTACCTTTACAAAAATAACTTGTAACCTGTATTTATGACTATAAACTTATACTTTTTATGTTTAGATTCATAAACTTAAGTTCAATATGAAACCATAGCAACTTGAATCACTCAAAACGGATTTAAAACGAAGAAGTTATGGGTAAAACAAGATTGAGTAATTTTGCTTGTTGTAGCTACGCGAAAATTGGTAACAAATCTATATTAATCATATCCTAGCTAACTCATATTATATTATACATGTATTCTATTATATTATGTAATCTTGGGATACCATAGACACGAATACAATTTTTTGACATATCATATCGACCCATCTATATATATATATATTTCGAAACAACCATAGACACTCTATATGCAGTAATGTTGGAGTTAGCTATACAGGGTTGAGGTTGATTCAAAATATTATATATACTTTGAGTTATGATCTAGCTTGAGGCTTGTATACACGAGGTTGTGGATTGATTCGAGGTTGTGGACAACTAGTTATAGGTTACTAACGAGGACAAATGACTTAATAAACTTAAAACAGCAAACGTATTAAAAATGTTGTAATTATATTTTGAACATACTTTGATATATATGTACAAATTTGTAATAGGTTCGTGAATCGACCAGTGGCCAAGTCTTACTTCCCGACGAAGTAAAAATCTGTGAAAGTGAGTTATAGTCCTACTTTTAAAATCTAATATTTTTGGGATGAGAATACATGCAGCTTTATAAATGTTTTACAAAATAGATACAAGTACATGAAACTACTTTATATGGTTGAATGATCGAAGCCGAATATGCCTTTTTTTGCTTGGTAGCCTAAGAATTAGGGAACATCACTAATTTTGAGAATTAGTGCATGTCTAATTGACGCAAATCCTAAAGATAGATCTATTGGGCCTAACAAACCTCATCCAAAGTACCGGATGCTTTAGTACTTCGAGTTTTATATCATGCCCGATGGATGTTCCGGAATAATGGGGATATTCTTATATGCATCTTGTTAATGTCGATTACCAGGTGTTCACCATATGAATGATTTTTATCTCTATAACTCACCAACATTTTTGTTGACGTTTAAAACATGTTTATTCTCAGGTGATTATTAAGAGCTTCCGCTGTTGCATGATAAAATATGGACAAGATTTGGTGTCAGCATGCTTGTATAATATTGTTTAAAATTGCATTCGAGATTTACTTTGTTGTAACATAATAATATTGTAAACCAATATGTATTGGTAGTGTGTAAGTGTGATATTTTAGATTATCATTTCTGGATAATCTAGGTGGTCACTTTTTAACCTTGTCGATAAAATAAAGGTTATGATTTGTTTTTAAAAACGAATGCATTCTTTGAAAAATGTCTCATATAGAGGTCAAAACCTCGTAATGAAATCAATTAATATGGAATGTTTATAATCAATATGAACAGGACATTTCAGTTGGTATCAGAGCGTTGGTCTTAGAGAACCAGAAATTTGCATTAGTGTGTCTTATCGAGTTTGTTAGGATACATTAGTGAGTCTAGACTTCGACCGTGTTTTCTTTAAAAACGATTGCTTAACACTTTTGTTAGAAACTATATATTATTAACATGTAAATATTATGTGATATATTAACATTTTAATGTGTTTGATATTGTGTGATAGATGTCTACCACTAGTACAAATCCCATCGACTCACCTAATAATAATGAAGAGTCGAATATAATTTGGGAAGATTCACAAATTCCCGAAGAAGAACCGGAAGAGGAGGAACTGGAAGAGGAGGAACCGAAAGAAGAGGAACCGGAAGAGGAGAAACCGGAGGAGGAAGAACCAGAAGAAGAAGAGGTTTCGGAGGAAGAAATATTGATACCTACTGTAAATCATTTAAATAAAAGAAAATCCTCAACCAGCGGACCAAAGTTAAAAATGGTCAATGGTGTTTCCGCCGAGGAAGCAAAATATTGGGAAGATTTCCAATTTTCCGATGAATCGGATCCCGATGAGGATTCCGATGATGTTATAGAAATTACCTCGACCCAATTTAATAGTGCAAAAGAAAATAATAAGGGAAAAGGTGTAAAAATAGAGAAACCTGATTCCAACCCCGATGAACTTTATATGTATCGGCAACGTCTGTATTTCCTAAATTGTAACAATAACCCGGGAACCTCTAAACCACCAGGTTTTTCTAAACCATTGTGGAAAACGACGGCTCGTATTAGAGGGACATCATATATCCCTAGAAAATTAGGAAAACGAACCAAGTCCGAAGAAGAAGAAACTAGTGATTCAGATTAGAAGGTTGTAATCATGTTGTGTATTATGTGTATTGTAGTGTGCTTGTACTTTTATGTTCTATGTAAAAATTGCTTGTATTGTTTGTTATTTATCTTTTACGAATCTAATCCTTGTATATTTTACAATATAAAAACAAAATGGACGTTAAGGGTAGACAACCGAAAATTTTAGAAGACCTACCAGGAGATATGATTGATGAAATCTTGTCTAGAGTCGGGCAGAATTCATCAGCACAATTAGTTACGGCAAAATTAGTTTGTCAAACATTTGAAAGACATTCCAGGCATACCTTAGTATATAAAAGGCTTTCCTTTGAAAGATGGGGTATATCACATTGGGGAGACTTTAAGTTACGCCAAGTTTTCTTTAAGGCATTTAGTGCGGGAAACCCAGATGCAATTTTACGCTACGGGTTACGAAATATTTTGACTCAGCATATCCCAACATAGGACTACGTTCTTTAGAAAGAGCTTCTAACATGCAACATAAAGAAGCATGTTATGCTTACGGGTTAATAATGTTCGCTTCTCATCAAATTGAGAAAAAGAACATTGGGTTGCAACTTTTAAATAAAACATTCCCACAAGTGACGGACTTGGTAATTGAGATGAGAAACAAGGTTTTTAGATTGTTATGGGGCTGTTGGGCATTACGAAACCCTCGTCCTTTTGATGACATTACAACATGCTGCCTAGCCAATGGTCATAACGGTTACTTTCCGCAAAACCAAGGATGGGAAGTCCTCTTAGTAAAACCAGAATGCATGACTTGTTTCTGGACTTATGAATTACGTGTCTTTATTTCTTTTGCTTAACAACTTGCGTATTAATTAAAATTACCTTTATAGCTGCCGTGTAGCAAAGTTGTTATGTATTATATTTCATCCTATATGTATTATAAGTGGTATGGTATGTTTGTAAAATATTGTATAAAAGTTTGAACGCGAATTATTATTGTAATAAGTTTTTTCATATAGAATCGTAGTAGTTGAATTGTATAGTAGCTACTAAGTATGAACTTAACGGGTAGGTACTACCCGAATTAAAACTATAAAATGCTAATATGAAGAAAAAGCTTTTATATATAAGTTCTTATTATGCTACAAAATACTATTGACTACTCTTAAATTCTATATGATTAACTCAATTCTTTTGGCTATTTTTAAAGGAAATGGCACCTCCAACTCGTCAGAATTTGATCATGAGTGAGGAAGACTTCCGTGTTTTCCTTGCAGAAAATATAGCTGCAGTACAGGCTGCGATGCAAAATAACAATAACTCTGGATCTAGCAGTGGAACTAATTCCACAAGAAATCGTGTAGGATGCTCCTACAAAGAATTCACTGCCTGCAAACCTCTGGAATTCGATGGAACCGAGGGTCCAATTGGATTAAAACGGTGCACCGAGAAGGTCGAATCGGTGTTCGCCATAAGTAAGTGTACTGATATTGCCTAAAATGATCATACATTTAGACGCAATATCATTCCAAAATGTAATGTTTTTATTGTAATTTCCTTATTTTTAGTTGTAATAGTTTAAATAAATAAGTGCGAAGACGAAAGACGAATATCGCTCAAAAATGAAGATTTAAAGACGAAAACGAAGATTTGAAAGACGAGAACGTCCAAAATGCTCAAACGTACATGTTACACTCCAAGTGATTCAATTTATTGATGAATAACGTCTAAAAATGACAAGAGTACAAGTCACGAAATGCAAAGTACAAGATATCTAAGCATACGAAAAGGCGTTCGAAAATCCGGAACTGAGACATGAACCAACTATCAACGTACGACTCAACGGAGCTAAAATTACAAATCAACTATGCTCAAGAATATAATATAATATTTAAATAATTCATAATAATAATAATAATATAATAATAATAATATCAAATAAAAATATTATATCATTTGAAAGCCATCGGTGTAGAATGAAAAGTTGAAGTTTTCTAACTTCAACCAACTTTCAACGCAAATAGTATTCATCCAAATTGCCTATAAATTGAGCGGAGGGAAGCAAGCATATGGCACACCTTTTTCTATTTCTTACTCTATATACATAATATAAGTATCAATTATCAATCCAAGTTGTAATCTCAATTTGTAATTTTAATATTAAGTTAGTGATAATAATAAGGTTGGGTTAGTCGAATGTTTTAAGGTTTTGTAAGTCGGAACTCTGTCCGTGTACCACTACGCTATTAATACCCACTGTAAGTTATGTTTATATTATTTTCATTAATGTCTTGTAGCTAAGTTAATATTATGCTTATTTACATCGAAGTAATCGTGATGTTAGGCTAAATATTAAGATTGGGTAATTGGGCTTTGTACCATAATTGGGGTTTGAACAAAAGACCGACACTTGTGGAAATTAGACTATGGGCTATTAATGGGCTTTATATTTGTTTAATTAAATGATAGTTTGTTAATTTAATATAAAGATTTACAAGTACTAATAATCGTTCATTTAACCGGACACGGGAATGGATTAATAGTCAATGGACTTATTAAAACAGGGGTGAATTATATACAAGGACACTTGGTTTAATTATAGTTTAAGTCCTCAATTAGTTGGAATATTTGACTTCGGATATAAGAATAATTTGACGAGGACACTCGTACTTTATATTTATGACTGATGGACTGTTATGGACAAAAACCAGACGGACATATTGAATAATTCAGGACAAAGGACAATTAACCCATGGGAATAAACTAAAATCAACACGTCAAACATCATGATTACGGAAGTTTAAATAAGCATAATTCCTTTATTTCATATGTAATTGCACTTTTAATTATCGCACTTTAATTTATTGTCATTTTATTTATCGTACTTTTTAATTATCGCAATTTTATTTATCGCAATTTCATTATCGTTATTTACTTTACGCTTTAAATTAAGTTATATTTATTTTTAATATTTTACATTAGGTTTTAACTGCGACTAAAGTTTTAAAATCGACAAACCGGTCATTAAACGGTAAAAACTCCCTTTTATAATGATAATACTACTTATATATATTTATATATTTACAAATATAGTTTTTAAAAATATAGCGTTAAACTTGGCAAGTTCCCTGTGGACGAACCGGACTTACTAAAAACTACACTACTGTACGATTAGGTACACTGCCTATAAGTGTTGTAGCAAGGTTTAGGTATATCCACTCTATAAATAAATAAATAACTTGTGTAAAATTGTATCGTATTTAATAGTATTTTCCTGGTAAAATATAAACTATTTCGTATACACCTCTACGCACATCAAGTATTTTTGGCGCCGCTGCCGGGGAGCTCCTGTTTTTTTTAAAATAAAAAAAATATAAAAAAATTAAAAAAAATATAAATTTTTTTTAAAACTTAAAACGTAAAAAAAAATTTTAATTTAAAAAAAAATTAAAAAAAAATATTAATTTCGTAAAAAAAATTTTTTTAAAAAATCTTAAAATCGAAGTAGAAAAAAAATTAATAAAAAAAATAAATAAATTATAGTATTTGGGCCAAACCAGTTTGAACCTGCAATTTCAGAATTTAAACATGCAATTTCAGATTTTACACATGCAATTTCAGATTTTAAACATGCAATTCCAGTTTTAAACACGTAATTTCGGTTTTTGAACATGCAATTTCGGATTTTACACACGCAATTTCAGTTTTGAACATGCAAATTCAGATTTTACATATGCAATTTCATATTTTCAACACGCAATTTCAGTTTTTGAACATGCAATTTCGGATTTTACACACGCAATTTAGTTTTGAATATGCAATTTCAGATTTTACACATGCAATTTCAGATTTTAAACATGCAATTCCAGTTTTAAACACGCAATTTCATATTTTCAACACGCAATTTCAGTTTTTGAACATGCAATTTCGGATTTTACACAAGCAATTTCAGTTTTGAACATGCAATTTCGAATTTTACACATGCAATTTCAGATTTTACACACGCAATTTCATATTTTACACAAGCAATTTCGGATTTTACACACTCAATTTCGGTTTTGAACATGCAATTCCAAATTTAAAAAAAATAAAAAAAAATTTAAAAAAAATATATATATATTTTTAAGATTTTGTCTATAAAAAAAAGTTTTTATTTTAAGTTTTATTACCTTTAGATTTTTAGACTCTAGTCACAACTTTTAGTATTAGGTTTAGTTTTGCCATAGTTATTTTTATACTTTTAGATTTTTAGAATTTGCCGTAAAATCCCTTAAGTGCTTTTTCTTTAGACTAAGATTTAGGTGCCTTAAAATTTTGCGACGCCGTGTTAAAATTTTAGTATCCTTTTAAGTAATTCCCGTTTTTCTTTTAGAATCCCTTTTTAATTTTCGACGCGCTACAATTTTCTTATTTTTCGACCTTTTATTTTTCGACATTTTTCGACGCGCTCTTTTTCTTTCTTATTTTTCGACGCTCTAGTTTTTAGGACATAGAATTTTCTTTTTTTCTCTAAAATTTCTTTAAATTTCAACGAAAAATTATTTTAAGTGGTTAAATTGATAGACATTCTAAATTTTCTGGTTCGTAGTAATAATTGGATTTGTTAGTGGCGAGTTGTGGGCTTCCGATTTAAAGGGTCCTGGCTACCTGCTGCATCTATTGGCTATTCGAAACGTGGGCAAAATCAGAAAAGTCTATTAATTTAATAACTTATATAATTTTTATCTTTTATAACTAATAGGATATTCAGTGAATGCTCCGAGCAAAACGTTCACCACCTTTTATACGTTCACCACCTGTAACTCGATCAAGACATCAAGCCAATATCGTCGCCGTTGATTTTTCTTTAGAATCGTCATCAAGTCGACCAAGTACTCCAATTCAAATTTCTGATAATCCATTTTTTGAACCCGACCTCACAATTGAGAATCCAGAGGATATTCAAGGACAATTCAGAGATCCTGAACCACTAATCATTCCTCCTGAACTACAAATCACTCATCCAGAGATTGTCGAGGAAGAAACCATTAAGTCAGAATCCTTTAGTGATTCAGATTCAACAAACTCAATCATGGAAAATCTGGAACCTCTAAGTATGGAAGACCGAATGAGAGCTAAACGCACTGGCCAAGGTCACGCAATTACTCAACCAGACATTAATGCGCCAGATTATGAAATCAAAGGGAAAATCCTACACATGGTAACTAATCAATGCCAATTTAGTGGTGCGCCGTAGGAAGATCCAAACGAACATCTTCGAACCTTTAATAGGATCTGTACTCTATTTAAAATAAGGGAAGTGGAGGATGAACAGATCTATCTCATGTTATTTCCCTGGACTTTAAAGGGAGAAGCCAAAGATTGGTTAGAATCGTTACCTGAAGGGGCGATTGATACATGGGATGTTTTAGTTGAAAAATTTCTTAAACAATTCTTTCTGGCATCTAAAGCCGTGAGACTTCAAGGAGAAATTGTTACGTTCACACAAAAGCCAAATGAAACTCTATATGAGGCGTGGACAAGATTTGGAAAGCTGTTAAGAGGATGTCCGCAACATGGTTTAGACATTTATCAAATAGTACAAATATTCTACCAAGGATGCGACATCACTACACGAAAAGACATCGATATAGCAGCTGGTGGTTCCATTATTGAACTAACAATGGAACAAAGAGAGAATGTTTCATACATGAACCAAAGGCCTGGAAATAATTATCAGCATAATTATCAACCGCCAAGACCAATCTACAATCAAAACCAGAATTATAACCGAAATGTTCCATACAACAACCAACAAGGTCCTAGCAATAAACAAGTATCTAATAATACTTACAATCAGCAAAGACCTATTTTTCAAAATAAAACACCACAAACCGATGATAAAAAGCCAAATTTAGAAGATATGATGTCGAAGCTAGTTGAATCCCAAACGCAGTTTTTCACATCTCAGAAACAAACGAATGAACAAAATGCTCAAGCATTTAGAAATCAACAAGCTTCTATTCAAAATTTGGAACAAGAAGTGAGCAACCTAGCAAGGTTAATAGGTGAAAGAAAACCGGGAAGTCTACCTAGTGATACAAATGCTAACCCCCGGAATGAAACAGTTAAAGTCATTATCATAAGAAGTGGTATTACACTTAAATCACCTGAAATACCTGTAATTTCTGATGAAGCTATTCCTACTCCACAAGAACCACAACCTGAGCAAGATAAGGAAACAGAACCGGTAGTTGAAAAGGTTAATGAAGATAACACAGTTAAAGCTAAACCTTATGTTAAACCATACCAACCACCACTTCCTTACCCGAGTAAAATGAGAAAAGAAAGATTTGAAGCCGAGCAATCCAAATTCTTGGATATGTTTAAATAGATAAATGTCAATCTTCCTTTCATTGATGTGATTTCAGGAATGCCAAGATATGCTAAATTCTTGAAAGATCTAATCACAAATAGAAAGAAAATGGAAGAACTCTCGGCTGTTACTATGAATGCTAATTGTTCTGCAGTACTGTTGAATAAGATACCAGAAAAATTATTTGATCCAGGAAGTTTCACAATTCCATGTTTTCTGGGTAGTCTTAGTTCAATAGAAGCATTGGCAGATTTAGGTGCTAGTATAAATTTAATGCCGTATTCATTATATACTAAACTAGACCTTAGAGAATTGAAACCAACACGAATAAGTATACAACTAGCCGATCGATCAGTAAAATATCCTAGAGGGATAATGGAGAACATGCTAGTTAAAGTTGGTACTTTAGTATTTCCAGTAGATTTTGTTATTCTGGATATGGAAGAAGATTCTCGATGTGACGACCCCGTCAAAACACTTAACGGATCCGTCAGTTGGTCCCATAGCTTGATCGGACTTAAATGAATTAAATAAACAAAGTTGCATTCTTTTATTTCAAAATGTTGCCCAAAAAGGAAACAAACCCAATTAAGTAGTTTAAAATCAACCAACCATAGTAATGAACCAAAAGTTGACACAAAACATTGCCAACAAACCCACAATTTAAATTATCCAAAATAGAATGCAAACTTAAGTTTCATAAATGGTTTCATAAAATCTGCCCAAATGCATGCAGACTCTTCTAACGACAGCGGAAGCATCAAATAACTCAAGTACCTGTGAAAACATGCAAGTAAACTGTCAACACAAAGGTTGAGTGAATTATAGGTTTAAATAAATAAGTAAACTTTAGACCACAAGATTTAAAAATGTTAGAAAACATTAAACATTATTCCATTATCAATGAGCCACCTGGTAACCACTTAACCCTTTATTTACCCTTACCAAACACAATAAAAATATACACTTGGACAGTGTATCTACAACAAATTACGAAGTACTAAACATTCCGATAAACAAATTGCTAGCGCGACTAGCTCGAAATGGGGTTGTCAAACCCGATAGATCTATCCGTAGGATTCGCGTTCACCGGTAGAAACCAATGATTACAGTTACCAGACTAGGGAATATTTTTGTCCAACTCACAATGAATAATTAAATTTAACTGTTACTTGTGTCTAACCGTAAATAAAAATATGCATGTAATCACATCCCAAAAAGTATACTTTGAAAAGTATGTAAAAACGGGACTATAACTCACCTTAAATAGCAACTGAAGAAATCTCACAAACAAGCGAACAGCAAGTAAAGTAAAGTGATCAAGAAAGATCACAACGCCGACCTATAAATAAAGCAGGTCGAAATAAATAACTAACTTAGGTCAAGTCTTAGTATAATAGCTATTGTACATGTTGCAAGTAGACATAGAACATTACTCAGCAAGCATCGGTTTGATTGGAACAGCATACGGACACACGCTTTCTATTTTTAGAAAGTTTCTATTTTTGGAAAGTTTCTATTTTTTGAAAGTTTCTATTTTTGGAAAGTTTCTAAATTTAGAAAGTTCTATTTTTAGAAAGTTTTGAAGTTAGGAAAGTTTCCTTATTTAGAAAGTCAACAGAAGTCAACTGAAAGTCAAAGTCAACCGAAAGTCAACTCAAAAGTCAACCTTGGTCAAACATAGTCAACATTAATTTTAAAAGTGTAAGTTATAATAATAACATAGGTTATAATGTTATTTAAAGTCAAAAGTGTATAATAATGTCTTAACATAAGTTTAATTAAATAAAATGAGTTATTAAAGTTAATATAAGTTGAAATGTTATAATTAGTACGACATAAGTATTTAAATAAATTAATTAAATACTAATCATAATATAAGTATTATTAATAATAATAATTTTTAAATTATATCATAAGTATTTTTAATTAATAATGAATTATTAGTCATATCATAAGTTTCTAATTAAAATTATTAAATCATAAGTATTTAATAATTAAATCATAATTAAATAATAATTAAGTCTTATAATAATTAAATAATTATTTAATCTTTATTATAAGTCTTTTAATAATTTCTCAAAAACAAATTTAATACTTATCATAAGTATTTTCCTTTAATAATAAAAGTATTATTAATCATAAGTTTAGTTAAATCATAATTAATAATTAAATGATATAATAAATATTTATATCATAAGTTTTAAATAATAATAATTACTTCTTTTATCATAAGTAATTAATTAATAATGAAATCCATTAATTTTAACATAAGTTTAATCATTAACCATAAGTTTTAAGTTTAAAAGTTCATCGGGTCGTATCTTGAGCCCCGGGTGTCGGTTTCGGGCGAGCCACATATGCATTTCCGCCTACTCAAACCACCCAACACAATTATGAACTCAAGAACACTCCAAGAACAGTCCCTAGGTCGTGGATATCAGCCATGACCACACTTGGGAAAATCAATTTACTCAAAACAGTAATTTAGGCACAACGGGTGAACCGTGGCTCGGATTTAGGTGACCCGAACATGAAAATTCGTCCCACCATCAGTCCTAACAAAATGACACACCCTAAAGACACCAAGGATGGTCACAAAGTCGGACCCAACCTTGTTCATGCCAAGAACACCTTTCAATCTTTAACAAAAACCAAATTAAGCATATCTAGGGCTCCGAGAATCGAAACGACATGAATCCGGAGTCTAAAATTAATGTCTTGATGAGAGAAACTCATTTATATACTTTATTTTAACATTTATATCAGTTACAAAGTCAGAAAACACGAATCAAACTGCTGTCCAAATTTTACAAACCGAAAACATATGCAAACGAGTAATTCTACGCATCCAAACAACATTACAACAACTAATAAACATCATACTAATAATATAAACACAAAATACAGAAATATGAATAGAAATTAAAAGTTCTAGGGTTATGGTTTATACCCTAATCGAGAATCAAAGAATATAGATGTGTAGAGGAGATCGTGTAGAACGCGTTGGTGTTAATTGTTTCTTGATCCAAGCAATAATTTTGATGAAGATGGTGGTGATGGTTGGTGTTGGCGACGGCAAGAGAGGGAGAGGGAGGAAGAGAGCACCAAAAATAAAATTAGGTTTTAGGGAAATTGATAAATTGGAAATTAAAACACAAAGTGAGAAAACAAGGGAGTTTTACTCCCTCCCCTTGGTGGTCTCGGCCGAAAGGGGTCATGGGGTGGGCCCCATGGCCCAAATTTGTTAAATGCTAATTTCCTTGTGGCCCGAAATCCCGAACGAAGCCCGAAACGCGAAAACATGCTTACGCGATTAAAAATCCGGAAAGATAACAAACGCGCGACGAAAAATAAATATAAATACACCTATTAATAATATGATCATAAAATATCATATTTAAAATATTTAGGATTTAAAAATCCCGAAAGCTCGACCGTTGGTTTTAAAACCGAAAAGATTCGCCGGATAGAAATCCGCGAGACGTAGAAATGTATAAATTAAAATATGAATGCATATATTCATATAACACATAATAATTATTATATATATATTATTACAAAAATAATAATATAGGTCATAGAAATGACGTGGCACACTAACAGTTAACGGTCGTTAAATAATTAACGGAAAAAGATAACGGAAAAAGTAGGGTCGTGACACTCGAGTTCCTCTCATATTAGGAAGACCATTCTTAAACACGGCCAAAGCAATAATAGACGTGTTTGGTAAGAAACTGACCCTAAGTATAGAGGACGAGAGTGTTACTTTTTCAGTTGATATAGCCATACAACAACCGCAATCTGCAGATGATACATGTTATTACATTCAAACTATAGATTCACATACAGAATTGTTAGAAGAATTTCCAGAATTACAAGGAACAGGAGAATGTTCTTTAGGAGAAGGAACTGAACCAATTGATGAAGTTGAAATGTTAGCTACACTCATGGTTAATAATTATGAACCAACAACAGAAGAACTTCAAATGCTAAAAGAGGAAGACAGATATCGATACAAATCATCGATAGAAGAACCACCGACATTAGAGTTAAAGCTACTTCCAACCCATTTGGAATACGCTTATTTACATGGTGAAACTGAATTACCTGTAATAATATCGTCTTCTCTTACGAAAAATAAAAAATCTAGACTCATTTCTGTGCTAAAAGCTCATAAACCAGTTATTTCATGGAAGATTAATGACATTAAGGGCATAAGTCCTTCGTATTGCACACATAAAATTCTTATGGAAGAAGATCATAAAACGTATGTGCAACGCCAATGAAGACTGATAATGCTAAAAACGAACATATATTTCATAGCATTATTCCTCAAGAAAGACAAGCTTTTAGTTGAAGTTGTCCTATTTACAAGTAATATTCGTTTAAATAATAAAAGGTGAAGACAAAAGATAGATTCGACGAATTGAAGATGCAAACGACCAAAAAGCTCAAAAGTACAAAATACAATAAAAAAGGTTCCAATTATTGATGAGAAACGTCTCAAAATTACAAGAGTACAAGATTCAAAACGCAAAGTACAAGATATTAAATTGTACGCAAGGACGTTCGAAAATCCGGAACCGGGACTAGAGTCAACTCTCAACGCTCGACGCAACGGACTAAAAATTACAAGTTAACTATGTATATAAATATAATATAATATATAATTAATTATATAAATTATATATATATATATATATATATATATATATATATATATATATATATATATATTATATTTATATAATAAACCGTCGGCAGACTAAGATCCAAATTGGAATGAGCTGGAATTTCAAACTCCGTGACTCGCGGAGTTTGAAAAGCAAAAATGCCACGAGTTGCGGAGCAGCCAAATTCGAAAATCCCTATAAAACCCAACGAATTCTGATCGTTTTTAAGATCCATAATCTCTCTCTCTCTCTCAATATATACGTAATATATATATATATATATATATATATATATATATATATATATATATATATATATATATATATATATATATATTGTTTATATTTTAATTTTAATTTTAAATCCTAATAATAAGGGTATGTTAGCGAATGTTGTAAGGGTGTAAGTCGAAATTCTGTCCGTGTAACGCTACGCTATTTTTAATCATTGTAAGTTATGTTTATATTATTTTCATTAATGTCTCGTAGCTAAGCCATTATTATGCTTATTTAAATCGAAGTAATCATGATGTTGGGCCAATTACTAAAATTGGGTAATTGGGCTTTGTACCATAATTGGGGTTTGGATAAAAGAACGACACTTGTGGAAATTAGACTATGGGCTATTAATGGGCTTTATATTTGTTTAACTAAATGATAGTTTGTTAATTTTAATATAAAGATTTACAATTGGACGTCCCTATAAATAACCATATACACTCGATCGGACACGATGAGCAGGGTATTTATATGTACGAATAATCGTTCATTTAACGGGACACGGGAATGGATTAATAACCACTAGAATTATTAAAACAGGGGTGAAATTATGTACAAGGACACTTGGCATAATTGATAACAAAGTATTAAAATCTTGTTACAGTTTAAGTCCCCAATTAGTTGGAATATTTAACTTCGGGTATAAGGATAATTTGACGAGGACACTCGCACTTTATATTTATGACTGATGGACTGTTATGGACAAAAACCAGACGGACATATTAAATAATCCAGGACAAAGGACAATTAACCCATGGACATAAAACTAAAATCAACACGTCAAACATCATGATTACGGAAGTTTAAATAAGCATAATTCTTTTATTTCATATTTAATTTAATTTATTTTATATTTAATTGCACTTCTAATTATCGTACTTTAATTTATTGTTATTGTATTTAATTGCACTTTTAATTATCATACTTTTTAATTATTGTATTTTATTTCATCGCACTTTTATTTATCGCAATTTCATTATTGTTATTTACTTTATGCTTTAAATTAAGTTATATTTATTTATATTATTTTACATCAGGTTTTAACTGCGACTAAAGTTTTAAAAATCGACAAACCGGTCATTAAACGGTAAAAACCCCCCTTTATAATAATAATATTACTTATATATATATTTGTATTTTTATAAAATAAAACTAATATAGCGTTAAGCTTTGTTTAAAAGATTCCCTGTGGAACGAACCGGACTTACTAAAAACTACACTACTGTACGATTAGGTACACTGGCTGTAAGTGTTGTAGCAAGGTTTAAGTATATCCATTCTATAAATAAATAAATATCTTGTGTAAAATTGTATCGTATTTAATAGTTTTTCATAGTAAAATATAAGCTATTTCATATACACCTCGCATAACATCAAGTATTTTTGGCGCCGCTGCCGGGGAACTTAAAATCTAGCTTAAACACCGGAAGCGCAACGCTAATATATAAAAAAAAAGATTTTTATTTTTAGTTTACTTTTATAAAAATACGTTTTTGTAAAAATACGTTTTAAATATTCGAAAACATAAAAAAGAAAAACAAAAATTTAAATATTTTTAAGAGTTTGTTAAATATTTAAGTTTTATAAAGTTTCTTTATTTTTATTTTATAAAAAATATAAGTTTTATTTAAATATTTTGTGTTTATTTAAAACATAAAAAATTTTAAAACCGAAAAAAAAATAATATTAACTTATTTTTAAGATTTTTAATTTTAATAAGTATTTTAATTTTAAGTTTTTGAAATATATTTTATATAAATTATATATCTATTATTTTATCAAATTATAATAAAAAAAACGAACTGGGCCAGATTATAATCGAAGCCTAAAGCATATTTTAATTATAAAACGAAACTGGGCCGAACTGTTTCAGCCCAATCTGAGCCCAGTATTATCAAACCCCGCGACTTGCAGAGTTTTCCAGCTGGGAGTACCGCGACTCGCGGAGTTCTCTCTGACAGGCCACACAGAAACCCTTACAGCATTAATTACGGGATAATTATTATTATTATTAATTTTAAACCCTAATTAGGGTATTATTATTATAATATTTAGTTTTAATTAGTTTATTTTATTTTATTTTGTTTTATTTAGTTTAATTAATTTATAAAATTAATACTTTTATTAAATAAATAATATAAAAATAATATTTTTTATAAAAATTGTACTTTTTACAAATTTTAGTATATTTTTATATTTTGTATATTTTTATTTGTTTTAGCGTAATAATTTGTATTTTTCGCTCGTATTTAGTTTTAAATATAGTTTTTGCCATAGTTATTTTTATTTCTAGATTTTCAGGCTTTGCCGTAAAATGCCTTAAGTGCTTTTTCTTTAGACTAAGATCTAGGTGCTTTAGAATTTTGCGACGCCTTTTTAAGTTTTAGTTCCTTTTTAAGTTATTGCCATTTGGGATATAGTTTTACTTGTAAGCTTTAATATTTTAAGACGCAACTTTTAATTTTTAGTTTTTAGTTCCTTTTTAAGTTTAGACGCGCTACTTTCTTATTTTTATTTTTCGACGCCTTTTACCTATGTATCAATTATCACTCCAATTAGTAATCTCAATTTGCGATTATAATTTTAAGTTAGTGATAGTAATAAGGTTGGGTTAGTCGAGTGTTTTTAAGTTTTAGAGTCACTCTTTTTCTTTCTTATTTTTCGACGCCTTTTATTTTTCGATCTTTTCTTTTTCGACCTTTTTCGACGCGCTCTTTTTCTTTCTTATTTCTCGCCATTCTAGTTTTTAGGATATATATTTTTATTCTACTTCTTATCTAAATTTCTTAAAATTACGAAAATTTATTTTAAGTGGTTAAATTGATAGACATCAAAATTTTCTGGTTCGTAGTAATAGTTGGATTTGTACGTGGACCGGGTTATTGGAGCCAAACAGTACTCAATTATATTGAGACCAAACGAATCCTGCCCCTCTGCTGCATCTTTTGGCTATTCGAAACGTGGGCAAAATCAGAAAAGTCTATTAATTGGATAACTTATATAATTTTTCTTTCCTTTTAAAAACTAATAGGATATTCAGTGAATGCACCGAACAAGACGTTCACCACCTTTTGTACGTTCACCACCTGTAACCAGATCAAGACATCTAGCAAATATTGTCGCCGTTGATTTTCCTTTAGAATCGTCATCCAGTCGACCAAGTACTCCAATTCAAATTTCCTATAATCCATTTTTTGAACCCGACCTCACAATTGAGAATCCGGAGAATATTCAGGGACGATTCATAGATCCTGAACCATTAATTTTTCCTCCGGAACCACCAATCATTCAGACAGAGATTGTTGAGGAACGAACCATTAAATCATAATCCTCTAGTGATTCAGATTCAACAAATTCAATTACGGAAAATCTGGAACCTTTAAGTATGGAAGACCGAATGAGAGCTAAACGCACTGGCCAAGGTCACGCAATTACTCATCCAGACATTAATGCGTCAGATTATGAAATTAAAGGACAAATTCTACACATGGTGACTAATCAATGCCAATTTAGTGGTGCACCGAAGGAAGATCCAAATGAACATCTTCGTACCTTTAATAGGATCTGCACACTATTTAAAATAAGAGAAGTGGAAGATGAACAGATATATCTCATGTTATTTCCCTGGACTTTAAAGGGAGAAGCCAAAGATTGGTTGGAATCGTTACCTGAAGGGGCAATTGATACATGGGATGTTTTATTTGAAAAATTTCTTAAACAATTCTTTCCGGCATCTAAAGCCGTAAGACTTCAAGGAGAAATTGTTACGTTCACACAGAAACCAAATGAAACTCTATATGAGGCATGGACAAGATTTAGAAAGTTGTTGAGAGGATGTCCGCAACATGGTTTAGACACCTGTCAAGTAGTACAAATACTACCAAGGATGCGACATCACTACAAGGAAAGACATCGATATAGCAGCTGGTGGTTCTATTATGAAGAAAACAGAAACTGATGCTTATAAAATTATTGATAACACTGCTTCCCACTCACATGAGTGGCACCAAGAAAAAGATATCGTTAGATCATCTAAAGCAACTAGAGCCGATTCTAGCCATGACTTAGATTCCATTTCAGCAAAGATAGATGCTGTCGAGAGACGAATGGAAAAGATGACTAAAGATATCCACTCAATACGAATTAGTTGTGAGCAGTGTGGAGGACCACATTTGACAAAAGATTGTCTCAGTATTGAACTAACAATGGAACAAAGAGAGAATATTTCATACATAAACTAAAGGCCTGGAAATAATTATCAGAATAATTATCAACCGCCAAGACCGATTTACAATCAAAACCAGAATTATAACCGAAATGTTCCATACAACAACCAACAAGGTCCTAGCAATCAACAAGTATCCAATAATACTTACAATCAGCAAAGGCCTAATTTTCAAAACAAACCACAACCAGATGATAAAAAGCCAAATTTAGAAGATATGATGACGAAGCTAGTTGAAACTCAAACGCAGTTTTTCACATCTCAGAAACAAACGAATGAACAAAATGCTCAAGCATTTAGAAATCAACAAGCTTCTATTCAAAATTTGGAACAAGAAGTAAGTAACCTAGCAAGGTTAATAGGTGAAAGAAAATCGGGAAGTTTACCTAGTGATACAAATGCTAACCCCCAGAATGAAATAGCTAAAGCCATTACCACAAGAAGTGGTACAACACTTAAACCACCTGAAATACCTGTAATTTCTGATGAAGTTATTCCTACTCCACAAGAACCACAACCTGAACAAGATAAGGAAAAAGAACCGGTAGTTGAAAAGGTTAATGAAGATAAAACAGTTAAGGATAAACCTCATGTTAAACCATACCAACCACCACTTCCTTACCCGAGTAAAATGAAGAAAGAGAGACTTGAAGCCGAGCAATCCAAATTCTTAGATATGTTTAAACAGATAAATGTAAATCTTCCTTTCATTGATGTAATTTCAGGAATGCCTAGATATGCTAAATTTCTTAAAGATCTAATAACGAATAGAAAGAAAATGGAAGAACTCTCGGCCGTTACTATGAATGCTAATTGTTCTGCAGTGCTATTGAATAAGATACCAGAAAAACTATCTGATCCAGGAAGTTTCACAATTCCATGTTTTCTGGAAAGTCTTAGTTCAATAGAAGCATTGGCAGATTTAGGTGCTAGTATAAATTTAATGCCGTATTCACTATACGCTAAACTAGACCTTGGAGAATTGAAACTAACAAGAATAAGCATACAACTAGTCGATCGATCAATAAAATATCCTAGAGGGATAATGGAGAACATGCTAGTTAAAGTTGGTACTTTAGTATTTCCAGTAGATTTTGTTGTTCTGGACATGGAAGAAGATTCTCAAGTTCCTCTCATATTAGGAAGACCATTCTTAAACACGGCTAAAGCAATGATAGACGTGTTTGGTAAGAAACTGACCCTAAGTATAAAGGACGAGAGTGTTACCTTTTCAGTTGATAGAGCTATGCAACAAACGCAATCTGCAGATGATACATGCTATTATATTCAAACTATAGATTCACATGCAGAATTGTTAGAAGAATTTTCAGAATTACAAGGAACAGGAGAATGTTATTTAGGAGAAGGAACTGAACCAATTGATGAAACTGAAATGTTAGCTACACTAATAGCTAATGGATATGAACCAACAACAGAAGAAATTCAAATGCTAAAAGAAGAAGACAGATATCGATATAAATCATCGATAGAAGAACCTCCGAAATTAGAGTTAAAGCCACTTCCAAACCATTTGGAATACACTTATTTACATGGTGAATCTGAATTACCTGTAATAATATCGTCTTCTCTTACTGAAAATGAGAAATCACAACTCATTTCTGTGTTGAAAGCTCATAAACCAGCTATTGCATGGAAGATTCATGATATTAAAGGAATAAGTCCTTCGTATTGCACACATAAAATCCTTATGGAAGAAGGTCATAAAATGTATGTGCAACGCCAACGAAGACTAAATCCTAATATGCAAGATGTAGTTAAGAAAGAAATTATTAAACTGCTAGATGCAGGTTTAATTTATCCAATCTCTGATAGTCCATGTGTAGTGACCCGAACTTTTCCATGTTTATATATATTAATTGAGATTGATATTTACATGATTAAATTTTTCCAACATGTTAAGCAATCAAACTTGTTAAGACTTGATTAATTGAAATATGTTTCATATAGACAATTGACCACCCAAGTTGACCGGTGATTCACGAATGTTAAAACTTGTAAAAACTATATGATGACATATATATGGATATATATATAGTTAACATGATACTATGATAAGTAAACATATCATTAAGTATATTAACAATGAACTACATATGTAAAAACAAGACTACTAACTTAATGATTTTTAAACGAGACATATATGTAACGATTATCGTTGTAAAGACATTTAATGTATATATATCATATTAAGAGATATTCATACATGATAATATCATGATAATATAATAATTTAAAATCTCATTTGATATTATAAACATTGGGTTAACAACATTTAACAAGATCGTTAACCTAAAGGTTTCAAAACAACACTTACATGTAACGACTAACGATGACTTAACGACTCAGTTAAAATGTATATACATGTAGTGTTTTAATATGTATTTATACACTTTTGAAAGACTTCAATACACTTATCAAAATACTTCTACTTAACAAAAATGCTTATAATTACATCCTCGTTCAGTTTCATCAACAATTCTACTTGTATGCACCCGTATTCGTACTCGTACAATACACAGCTTTTAGATGTATGTACTATTGGTATATACACTCCAATGATCAGCTCTTAGCAGCCCATTTGAGTCACCTAACACATGTGGGAACCATCATTTGGCAACTAGCATGAAATATCTCATAAAATTACAAAAATATGAGTAATCATTCATGACTTATTTACATGAAAACAAAATTACATATCCTTTATATCTAATCCATACACCAACGACCAAAAACACCTACAAACACTTTCATTCTTCAATTTTCTTCATCTAATTGATCTCTCTCAAGTTCTATCTTCAAGTTCTAAGTGTTCTTCATATATTCTACAAGTTCTAGTTACATAAAATCAAGAATACTTTCAAGTTTGCTAGCTCACTTCCAATCTTGTAAGGTGATCATCCAACCTCAAAAAATCTTTGTTTCTTACAGTAGGTTATCATTCTAATACAAGATAATAATCATATTCAAACTTTGGTTCAATTTCTATAACTATAACAATCTTATTTCAAGTGATGATCTTACTTGAACTTGTTTTCGTGTCATGATTCTGCTTCAAGAACTTCGAGCCATCCAAAGATCCGTTGAAGCTAGATCCATTTTTCTCTTTTCCAGTAGGTTTATCCAAGGAATTTAAGGTAGTAATGATGTTCATAACATCATTCGATTCATACATATAAAGCTATCTTATTCGAAGGTTTAAACTTGTAATCACTAGAACATAGTTTAGTTAATTCTAAACTTGTTCGCAAACAAAAGTTAATCCTTATAACTTGACTTAATGATTTAAAACCTGGAAACACGAAAAACACCGTAAAATCGGATTTACGCCGTCGTAGTAACACCGCGGGCTGTTTTGGGTTAGTTAATTAAAAACTATGATAAACTTTGATTTAAAAGTTGTTATTCTGAGAAAATAATTTTTATTATGAACATGAAACTATATCCAAAAATTATGGTTAAACTCAAAGTGGAAGTATGTTTTCTAAAATGGTCATCTAGACGTCGTTCTTTCGACTGAAATGACTACCTTTACAAAAATGACTTGTAATTTATTTTTCCGACTATAAGCCTATACTTTTTCAGTTTAGATTCATAAAATAGAGTTTAATATGAAACCATAGCAATTTGATTCACTCAAAACGGATTTAAAATTAAGAAGTTATGGGTAAAACAAGATTGGATAATTTTTCTCATTTTAGCTACGTGAAAATTGGTAACAAATCTATTCCAACCATAACTTAATCAACTTGTATTGTATATTATGTAATCTTAAGATACCATAGACACGTATACAATGTTTCGACCTATCATGTCGACACATCTATATATATTTCGGAACAACCATAGACACTCTATATGTGAATGTTGGAGTTAGCTATACAGGGTTGAGGTTGATTCCAAAATATATATAGTTTGAATTGTGATCAATACTGAGATACTTATACACTTGGTCGTGGATTGATTCAATATAATATTTATTGATTTATATCTGTACATCTAACTGTGGACAACTAGTTGTAGGTTACTAACGAGGACAGCTGACTTAATAAACTTAAAACATCAAAATATATTAAAAGTGTTGTAAATATATTTTGAACATACTTTGATATATATGTATATATTGTTATAGGTTCGTGAATCAACCAGTGGCCAATTCTTACTTCCAGACGAAGTAAAAATATGTGAAAGTGACACTTTTAAAATCTAATATTTTTGGGATGAGAATACATGCAGGTTTTATAAATGATTTACAAAATAGACACAATTACGTGAAACTACATTCTATGGTTGAATTATCGAAATCGAATATGCCCCTTTTTATTAAGTCTGGTAATCTAAGAATTAGGGAACAGACACCCTAATTGACGCGAATCCTAAAGATAGATCTATTGGGCCTAACAAACCCCATCCAAAGTACCGGATGCTTTAGTACTTCGAAATTTATATCATATCCGAAGGGTGTCCCGGAATGATGGGGATATTCTTATATATGCATCTTGTTAATGTCGGTTACCAGGTGTTCACCATATGAATGATTTTTATCTCTATGTATGGGATGTGTATTGAAATATGAAATCTTGTGGTCTATTATTATGATTTGATATATATAGGTTAAACCAATAACTCACCAACATTTTTGTTGACGTTTTAAGCATGTTTATTCTCGGGTGATTATTAAGAGCTTCCGCTGTCGCATACTTAAATAAGGACGAGATTTGGAGTCCATGCTTGTATGATATTGTGTAAAAACTGCATTCAAGAAACTTATTTTGTTGTAACATATTTGTATTGTAAACCATTATGTCATGGTCGTGTGTAAACAGGATATTTTAGATTATCATTATTTGATAATCTACGTAAAGCTTTTTAAACCTTTATTGATGAAATAAAGGTTATGGTTTGTTTTAAAATGAATGCAGTCTTTGAAAAACGTCTCATATAGAGGTCAAAACCTCGCAACGAAATCAATTAATATGGAACGTTTTTAATCAATAAGAACGGGACATTTCAGTTGGTATCAGAGCGTTGGTCTTAGAGAACCAGAAAATTTGCATTAGTATGTCTTATCGATTTTGTTAGGATGCATTAGTGAGTCTGGACTTCGACCGTGTTTTCTTTAAAAATGATTGCTTAACATTTTTGTTGGAAACTATATATTATTAACATGTATATATTATGTGATATATTAATCTCTTAACATGTTTGATATTGTGTGATAGATGTCTACCTCTAGCACAAATCCCATTGACTCACCTAATAATAACGAAGAGTCGAATATATATTGGACTGATTCACAAGTTCCCGAAGAGGAACCGGAAGAAGAATCAGAACCGGAAAAAGAATCAGAACCGGAAGAGGAGGAACCGGAGGAGGAAATAGAACCGGTGGGGGAAATAATAAAACGATTAAGTAAAAGAAAATCCTCAACCAACCGACCAAGGTTAATTATGGTCAATGGTGTTTCCGCCAAGGAAGCAAAATATTGGGAGGATTACCAATTCTCCGATTAATCGGATTCCGATGAGAATTCCGATAATGTTATAGAAATTACCCCAACTGAATTTAAAAAGGCAAAAGAAAATAATAAGGGAAAGGGCATAAAAATAGAGAAATCTAATTCCAACCCCGATGAACTTTATATGTATCGTCAACCCCCGAAGCCCTTAAGTTGTAACAATGACCCGGGAACCTCTAAACCACCAGGTTTTTCTAAACCAATGTGGAAAACGACGGATCGTATTAGGGGAACATCATATATCCCTAGAAGCTTGGCAAAACGAACCAAAACCGAAGAAGAAGAAACGAGCGAGTCGGAATAAGATAGTTGTATTCGTGTGGTGTAATATATGTAATATAGTGTGCTTATGCTTTATGATATATGTAAAAATTGCTTGTATTAATAAGTAATTTTTTTTATGAATCTAACTCTTGTCTATTTTACAGTTTAAAAACACAAAATGGATAGACAACCCAATATTTTAAGAGACCTACCCGGAGACATGATTGATGAAATCTTGTCTAGAGTCGGTCAGAATTCCTCGGCACAACTATTTAAGGCGAAATCAGTTTGTAAGACATTCGAAGAACGTTCCAAGAATGTCTTGGTTTATAAGAGACTTTCGTTTGAAAGATGGGAGATATCACATTGGGAAACCCATAAGTTACGATGTGTTTACTTTGACGCATATATTGCGGGGAACCCAAATGCTATTTTACGCAACGGGTTAACAAATTATTTTGACTCAATGTATCCGAATATAGGACTTCATGATTTAGAAAAAGCGGCTAACATGCAACATAAAGAAGCATGCTATGCTTACGGGTTAGTAATGTTCTCTTCTCACCAAAGTGAGAACAAGAACCTCGGGCTACAACTATTAAACAAAATGTTCCCACAAGTAACGGAGTCGGTAATTGGGGTAAGAAATGAGGTTTTTAGGTTATTACGAGACTGTTGGTCATTACGTAACCCTCGTCCCTTTGACAACGTTACAACACGCTGTCTTATCAACGGCCATAACGGTTATGTTCCACAAGACCAAGATGGGAAGTAGTCCTAGTAAAACCAGAATGCATGACTTGTTTCTGGATGTATGAATTACGTGTCTTTATTGCCTTTGCTGAACGACTTGTGTACTAGCTAGAATTATCTTCACAACTATCTTGTATCAAAGTTATTGCGTGCTATATTTCATGCTTTATGTAAAATAAGCGGTATTGTAAGTTTATAAAATATTGTATAAAAGTTTGAACGCGAAATATTATTATAATCAGTTTTTCATATAGAATTGTAGTAGTTGAATTGTATATTAGCTACTAAGTATGAACTTAACGGGTAGGTACTACCCGAATTTAAACTTATAAAACGCTAATATGAAGAAAAAGCTTTTATAAATGAGTTCATATTATGCTACGAAATACTATTAACTACTCTTAATATTCTGTATGATTAACTTGTTCCATTTGACTATTTTGAAGAAAATGGCACCGACTACTCGACACACCATGAACATGAATGAAGAGGAATTCCGTACTTTTCTAGCTTCAAACATAGCCGCAGTACAGGCTGCGCTACATACCAACAATAACCTTGGATCTAGCAGTACAGGAAATCGTGTAGGATGCACCTACAAAGAATTCACTGCCTGCAAACCTTTAGAATTTGATGGAACCGAAGGACCGATCGGATTGAAACGGTGGACCGAGAAGGTCGAATCGGTGTTTGCCATAAGTAAGTGTACTGAAGAGGACAAAGTGAAGTACGCTAAGCATACCTTCACAGGTTCTGCGTTAACATGGTGGAATACCTATCTAGAGCAAGTGGGACAAGATGATGCGTACGCACTACCGTGGTCAGCATTCAAGCACTTGATGAACGAGAAGTACCGCCCCAGAACCGAGGTCAATAAGCTCAAGACAGAACTTAAAGGGTTACGAAACCAAGGATTTGATATTACCACGTACGAAAGACGATTCACAGAATTGTGCCTATTGTGTCCGGGAGCATTCGAAGATGAGGAAGAGAAGATCGATGCGTTTGTGAAAGGATTACCGGAAAGAATCCAAGAGGTTATAAGTTCACACGAGCCCGCCTCCATACAACAGGCATGTAGAATGGCTCACAAACTAGTGAACCAGATTGAAGAAAGAATTAAAGAACAGACTGCTGAAGAGGCCAATGTGAAGCAAGTCAAAAAGAAAGTGGGAGGAAAACGGTGATAAGAATCACCAATACAACAACAACAGCAATTACAACAATAATCGCAACAATTATCCCAACAATCGCAACATCAATCGCAACTACAACAAACGGCCCAACAACAACAACAACAACAACAACAACAACAACAACAACAACAACAACAACTACAACAATCATCCCAACAACAATAATAACCGCAATAACAACAACAATCAGAAGAAGCTATGCCAAAGGTGTGAAAAGTATCACTCGGGGTTCTGCACCAAATTTTGCAACAAGTGTAAAAGAAATGGTCATAGCGCGGCGAAGTGTGAGGTCTACGGACCAGGGGTTAATAGAACGAAAGGAACAAATGGTGTCAGAACGAGTAATGGCGGAGCAAGTAGTGTTGGAGCAAGTTATGCCAATGTAGTTTGTTATAAATGTGGAAAACCGGGCCACATTATTAGAAATTGCCCGAACCAGGAGAACACGATTGGACAAGGCCGCGAAAGAGTTTTCAATATTAATGCGGCAGAGGCACAGGAAGACCCGGAGCTTGTTATGGGTATGTTTCTTATTGACAATAAATCTGCTTACGTTTTATTTGATTCGGGTGTGGATAGAAGCTATATGAGTAGAGATTTTTGTGCTAAATTAAGTTGTCCATTGACGCCTTTGGATAGTAAATTTTTACTCGAATTAGCAAATGGTAAATTAATTTCAGCAGATAATATATGTCGGAATCGAGAAATTAAACTGGTTAGCGAAACATTTAAGATTGATTTGATACCAGTAGAGTTAGGGAGTTTTGATGTGATAATCGGTATGGACTGGTTGAAAGAAGTGAAAGCAGAGATCGTTTGTTACAAAAATGCAATTCGCATTATACGAGAAAAAGGAAAACCCTTAATGGTGTACGGAGAAAAGGACAACACGAAGCTACATCTTATTAGTAATTTGAAGGCACAAAAACTAATAAGAAAAGGTTGCTATGCTGTTCTAGCACACGTCGAGAAAGTACAAACTGAAAAAAAGAGCATCAATGATGTTCCCATTACAAAAGAATTTCCCGATGTATTTCCGAAAGAATTACCGGGATTACCCCCACATCGATCCGTTGAATTTCAAATAGATCTTGTACCAGGAGCTGCACCAATAGCTCGTGCTCCTTACAGACTCGCACCCAGCGAGATGAAAGAACTGCAAAGCCAATTACAAGAACTTTTAGAGCGTGGTTTCATTCGACCAAGCACATCACCGTGGGGAGCTCCTGTTTTGTTTGTCAAGAAGAAAGATGGTACATTCAGGTTGTGTATCGACTACCGAGAGTTGAACAAACTTACCATCAAGAACCGCTACCCACTACCGAGAATCGAAGACTTATTTGATCAACTACAAGGCTCGTCTGTTTATTCAAAGATTGACTTATGTTCCGGGTATCATCAAATGCGGGTGAAAGAAGATGATATTCCAAAGACTGCTTTCAGAACACGTTACGATCATTACGAGTTTATGGTCATGCCGTTTGGTTTAACTAATGCACCAGCTGTGTTCATAGACCTTATGAACCGAGTGTGTGGACCATACCTTGACAAGTTTGTCATTGTTTTCATTGATGACATACTTATTTACTCAAAGAATGACCAAGAACACGGTGAACATTTGAGAAAGGTGTTAGAAGTATTGAGGAAGGAAGAATTGTACGCTAAGTTTTCAAAGTGTGCATTTTGGTTGGAAGAAGTTCAATTCTTCAGTCACATAGTAAACAAAGAAGGTATTAAGGTGGATCCGGCAAAGATAGAAACTGTTGAAAAGTGGGAAACCCCGAAAACTCCGAAACACATACGCCAGTTTTTAGGACTAGCTGGTTACTACAGAAGGTTCATCCAAGACTTTACCAGAATAGCAAAACCCTTGACTGCATTAACGCATAAAGGGAAGAAATTTGAATGGAATGATGAACAAGAGAAAGCGTTTCAGTTATTGAAGAAAAAGCTAACTACGACACCTATATTGTCATTGCCTGAAGGGAATGATGATTTTGTGATTTATTGTGACGCATCAAAGCAAGGTCTCGGTTGTGTATTAATGCAACGAACGAAGGTGATTGCTTATGCGTCTAGACAATTGAAGATTCACGAACAAAATTATACGACGCATGATTTGGAATTAGGCGCGGTTGTTTTTGCATTAAAGACTTGGAGGCACTACTTATATGGGGTCAAAAGTATTATATATACTGACCACAAAAGTCTACAACACATATTTAATCAGAAACAACTGAATATGAGGCAGTGTAGGTGGATTGAATTATTGAATGATTACGACTTTGAGATTCGTTACCACCCGGGGAAGGCAAATGTGGTAGTCGATGCCTTGAGCAGGAAGGACAGAGAACCCATTCGAGTAAAATCTATGAATATAATGATTCATAATAACCATACTACTCAAATAAAGGAGGCGCAACAAGGAGTTTTAAAAGAGGAAAATTTAAAGGATGAAATACCCAAAGGATCGGAGAAGCATCTTAATATTCGGGAAGACGGAACCCGGTATAGGGCTGAAAGGATTTGGGTACCAAAATTTGGAGATATGAGAGAAATGGTACTTAGAGAATCTCATAAAACCAGATACTCAATACATCTTGGAACGGGGAAGATGTACAAGGATCTCAAGAAACATTTTTGGTGGCCGGGTATGAAAGCCGATGTTGCTAAATACGTAGGAGAATGTTTGACGTGTTCTAAGGTCAAAGCTGAGCATCAGAAACCATCAGGTCTACTTCAACAACCCGAAATCCCGGAATGGAAATGGGAAAACATTACCATGGATTTCATCACTAAATTGCCAAGGACTGCAAGTGGTTTTGATACTATTTGGGTAATAGTTGATCGTCTCACCAAATCAGCACACTTCCTGCCAATAAGAGAAGATGACAAGATGAAGAAGTTAGCACGACTGTATTTGAAGGAAGTCATCTCCAGACATGGAATACCAATCTCTATTATCTCTGATAGGGATGGCAGATTTATTTCAAGATTCTGGCAGACATTACAGCAAGCATTAGGAACTCGTCTAGACATGAGTACTGCCTATCATCCACAAACTGATGGGCAGAGTGAAAGGACGATACAAACGCTTGAAGACATGCTACGAGCATGTGTTATTGATTTCGGAAACAGTTGGGATCGACATCTACCGTTAGCAGAATTTTCCTACAACAACAGCTACCATTCAAGCATTGAGATGGCACTGTTTGAAGCACTTTATGGTAGAAAGTGCAGGTCTCCGATTTGTTGGAGTGAAGTGGGGGATAGACAGATTACGAGTCCAGAGATTATACAAGAAACTACCGAGAAGATCATCCAAATTCAACAACGGTTGAAAACCGCCCAAAGTCGACAAAAGAGCTACGCTGACATTAAAAGAAAAGATATAGAATTTGAAATTAGAGAGATGGTCATGCTTAAAGTTGTACCTTAGAAAGGCGTTGTTTGATTTGGTAAATGAGGGAAATTAAATCCAAGGTATATTGGACCATTCAAGATTATTGATCGTGTCAGACCAGTAGCTTACCGACTTGAGTTACCTCAACAACTCGCGGCTGTACATAACACTTTCTATGTCTCGAATTTGAAGAAATGTTTTGCTAAAGAAGATCTCACTATTCCATTAGATGAAATCCAAATCAATGAAAAACTTCAATTCATCGAAGAACCCGTCGAAATAATGGATCGTGAGGTTAAAAGACTTAAGCAAAACAAGATACCAATTGTTAAGGTTTGATGGAATGCTCGTAGAGGACCCGAGTTCACCTGGGAGCGTGAAGATCAGATGAAGAAGAAATACCCTCATCTATTTCCAGAAGATTCGTCAACACCTTCAACAGCTTAAAATTTCGGGACGAAATTTATTTAACGGGTAGGTACTGTAGTGACCCGAACTTTTCCATGTTTATATATATTAATTGAGATTGATATTTACATGATTAAATGTTTCCAACATGTTAAGCAATCAAACTTGTTAAGACTTGATTAATTGAAATATGTTTCATATAGACAATTGACCACCCAAGTTGACCGGTGATTCACGAACGTTAAAACTTGTAAAAACTATATGATGACATATATATGGATATATATATATAGTTAACATGATACTATGATAAGTAAACATATCATTAAGTATATTAACAATGAACTACATATGTAAAAACGATTATCGTTGTAAAGACATTTAATGTATATATATCATATTAAGAGATATTCATACATGATAATATTATGATAATATAATAATTTAAAATCTCATTTGATATTATAAACATTGAGTTAACAACATTTAACAAGATCGTTAACCTAAAGGTTTCAAAACAACACTTACATGTAACGACTAACGATGACTTAACGACTCAGTTAAAATGTATATACACGTAGTGTTTTAATATGTATTTATACACTTTTGAAAGACTTCAATACACTTATCAAAATACTTCTACTTAACAAAAATGCTTATAATTACATCCTCGTTCAGTTTCATCAACAATTCTACTCGTATGCACCCGTATTCGTACTCGTACAATACACAGCTTTTAGATGTATGTACTATTGGTATATACACTCCAATGATCAGCTCTTAGCAGCCCATGTGAGTCACCTAACACATGTGGGAACCATCATTTGGCAACTAGCATGAAATATCTCATAAAATTATAAAAATATGAGTAATCATTCATGACTTATTTACATGAAAACAAAATTACATATCCTTTATATCTAATCCATACACCAATGACCAAAAACACCTACAAACACTTTCATTCTTCAATTTTCTTCATCTAATTGATCTCTCTCAAGTTCTATCTTCAAGTTCTAAGTGTTCTTCATATATTCTACAAGTTCTAGTTACATAAAATCAAGAATACTTTCAAGTTTGCTAGCTCACTTCCAATCTTGTAAGGTGATCATCCAACCTCAAGAAATCTTTGTTTCTTATAGTAGGTTATCATTCTAATACAAGGTAATAATCATATTCAAACTTTGGTTCAATTTCTATAACTATAACAATCTTATTTCAAGTGATGATCTTACTTGAACTTGTTTTCGTGTCATGATTCTGCTTCAAGAACTTCGAGCCATCCAAGGATCCGTTGAAGCTAGATCCATTTTTCTCTTTTCCAGTAGGTTTATCCAAGGAAATTAAGGTAGTAATGATGTTCATAACATCATTCGATTCATACATATAAAGCTATCTTATTCGAAGGTTTAAACTTGTAATCACTAGAACATAGTTTAGTTAATTCTAAACTTGTTCGCAAACAAAAGTTAATCCTTCTAACTTTACTTTTAAAATAAACTAAACACATGTTATATATCTATATGATATGCTAACTTAATGATTTAAAACCTGGAAACACGAAAAACACCGTAAAATCGGATTTACGCCGTCGTAGTAACACCGCAGGCTGTTTTGGGTTAGTTAATTAAAAACTATGATAAACTTTGATTTAAAAGTTGTTATTCTGAGAAAATGATTTTTATTATGAACATGAAACTATATCCAAAAATTATGGTTAAACTCAAAGTGAAAGTATGTTTTCTAAAATGGTCATCTAGACGTCGTTTTTTCGACTGAAATGACTTCCTTTACAAAAACGACTTGTAACTTATTTTTTCGACTATAAACCTATACTTTTTCTGTTTAGATTCATAAAATAGAGTTCAATATGAAACCATAGCAATTTGATTCACTCAAAACGGATTTAAAATTAAGAAGTTATGGGTAAAACAAGATTGGATAATTTTTCTCATTTTAGCTACGTGAAAATTGGTAACAAATCTATTCCAACCATAACTTAATCAACTTGTATTGTATATTATGTAATCTTGAGATACCATAGACACGTATACAATATTTCGACCTATCATGTCGACACATCTATATATATTTCGGAACAACCATAGACACTCTATATGTGAATGTTGGAGTTAGCTATACAGGGTTAAGGTTGATTCCAAAATATATATAGTTTGAGTTGTGATCAATACTGAGATACGTATACACTGGGTCGTGGATTGATTCAAGATAATATTTATCGATTTATTTCTGTACATCTAACTGTGGACAACTAGTTGTAGGTTACTAACGAGGACAGCTGACTTAATAAACTTAAAACATCAAAATATATTAAAAGTGTTGTAAATATATTTTGAACATACTTTGATATATATGTATATATTGTTATAGGTTCGTGAATCAACCAGTGGCCAATTCTTACTTCCAGACGAAGTAAAAATCTGTGAAAGTGAATTATAGTCCCACTTTTAAAATCTAATATTTTTGGGATGAGAATACATGCAGGTTTTATAAATGATTTACAAAATAGACACAAGTATGTGAAACTACATTCTATGGTTGAATTATCGAAATTGAATATGCCCCTTTTTATTAAGTCTGGTAATCTAAGAATTAGGGAACAGACACCCTAATTGACGCGAATCCTAAAGATAGATCTATTGGGCCTAACAAACCCCATCCAAAGTACCGGATGCTTTAGTACTTCGAAATTTATATCATATCCGAAGGGTGTCCCGGAATGATGGGGATATTCTTATATATGCATCTTGTTAATGTCGGTTACCAGGTGTTCACCATATGAATGATTTTTATCTCTATGTATAGGATGTGTATTGAAATATGAAATCTTGTGGTCTATTATTATGATTTGATATATATAGGTTAAACCAATAACTCACCAACATTTTTGTTGACGTTTTAAGCATGTTTATTCTCGGGTGATTATTAAGAGCTTCCGCTGTCGCATACTTAAATAAGGACGAGATTTGGAGTCCATGCTTGTATGATATTGTGTAAAAACTGCATTCAAGAAACTTATTTTGTTGTAACATATTTGTATTGTAAACCATTATGTCATGGTCGTGTGTAAACAGGATATTTTAGATTATCATTATTTGATAATCTACGTAAAGCTTTTTAAACCTTTATTGATGAAATAAAGGTTATGGTTTGTTTTAAAATGAATGCAGTCTTTGAAAAACGTCTCATATAGAGGTCAAAACCTCGCAACGAAATCAATTAATATGGAACGTTTTTAATCAATAAGAACGGGACATTTCACCATGGGTAAGCCCAGTTCAATGCGTGCCTAAGAAGGGTGGCATGACTGTCATTACAAATGAGAAAAATGAGCTTATTCCTACTAGGACTGTAACAGGATGGCGTGTATGTATTGATTATAGAAAATTAAATGACGCCACCAGAAAAGATCACTTTCCCTTACCTTTTATTGATCAAATGTTGGAAAGATTAGCCGGAAATAGTTACTATTATTTTCTTGATGGTTTTTCCGGATATTTTCAAATTCCAATAACACCCGAAGACCAAGAGAAAACCACATTCACGTGCCCTTATGGTACTTTTGCTTACAAACGCATGCCATTTGGACTTTGCAACGCCCCTGCAACCTTTCAAAGGTGCATGATGACAATTTTTCACGACATGATAGAAGAATGCATGGAAGTTTTCATGGATGACTTTTCAGTCTTCGGTGATACATTTGAATCATGTCTAGTTAATCTGGAACGAATGCTTATTAGATGCGAACAATCAAATCTAGTACTTAATTGGGAGAAATGCCATTTCATGGTTAAAGAAGGCATCGTTCTTGGACATAAAATTTCAAAGGAAGGAATTGAAGTGGATAGAGCTAAAGTAGATGTAATTGCTAAACTTCCACATCCCACCAATGTTAGAGGAGTTAGGAGTTTTCTAGGGCATGCCGATTTTTACCGACGTTTCATAAAAGATTTTTCTAAAATTGCCACTCCTATGAATAAACTCCTAGAAAAGGATGCTCCATTCATCTTTTCAGATGAATGTATCAAATCTTTTAATATTATTAAAGAGAAACTCACTAATGCGCCGATCATAATAACACCAAATTGGAATCTACCGTTTGAACTTATGTGTGATGCAAGTGATTTTGCAATGGGAGCCGTTTTAGGACAAAGGATTGAAAAAAGATTTCAACCTATATATTATGCTAGTAAGACGTTACAAGGAGCACAAATGAACTATACAACAACTGAAAAAGAACTCCTTGCTATTGTCTTTGCTTTTGACAAATTTCGATCATATCTCGTTCTAGCAAAAACGGTGGTCTATACCGACCATTCTGCTCTTAGATACCTATTTTCGAAACAAGATGCCAAACCAAGATTAATCCGTTGGATCTTACTCTTATAAGAGTTCGATATTGAAATACAAGACAAAAAGGGAGCAGAAAATCTCACCGCTGATCATCTTTCTCGTCTTGAGAATCCCGAATTAGAAGTTCTAAATGAATCGGCCATACAAGACAACTTTCCTGATGAATATCTATTGAAGATAGATTACAATGAAATTCCATGGTTTGCAGACTATGCAAACTACTTAGTATGTGGATTCCTTGAAAAAGGGTTGTCGTACCAAAAACGAAAGAAATTCTTTAGTGATATAAAACACTATTTCTGGGAAGATCCACATCTGTTTAAAAGTTGTCCAGATAGAATAATACGCCGATGTGTATTCGGAGATGAAGCTAGTAAAATCTTAAACCATTGTCACACAGGACCAACAGGAGGGCATTATGGGCCTCAACTCACAGCAAGAAAAGTCTATGATGCTGGATTCTATTGGCCTACAATTTACAAAGACGCACACCTTCTTTGCAAATCCTGTGATGCTTGTCAAAGGGCCGGAAAAATAAGTCAACGTGATGAAATGCCACAAAATGTCATTCAAGTATGTGAAGTATTTGACATTTGGGGTATTGACTTTATGGGTCCATTTCCAAAATCTCATAATAATCTCTATATTCTCGTAGCCATTGATTATGTATCTAAATGGGCGGAAGCACAAGCTCTCCCAACTAACGATGCACGAGTTGTAGTCAATTTTTTAAAACGTCTTTTTGCAAGGTTTAGAACACCGAAAGCTGTAATAAGTGATCGGGGAACTCATTTCTGTAATAATCAACTTGAGAAAGTTCTTAGAAGATATGGAGTAACTCATAAAATCTCCACCGCATATCATCCACAAACTAGTGAACAAGTTGAAAATACCAACCGAGCTTTAAAACGTATTCTAGAGAAAACTGTAGGATCAAATCCGAAGGAATGGTCCATTAAGTTGGAGGATGCACTCTGGGCTTTTAGAACAGCCTACAAAACTCCAATTGGAACCACACCTTTTAAACTCGTTTACGGAAAAGCATGTCATCTTTCAGTAGAAATTGAACACAAAGCATTTTGGGCTTTGAAGACATGTAATCTTGATTTACATGAAGCTGGACGTCTACGGTTAAGTCAATTAAACGAATTAGAAGAATTAAGACATGAAGCATACGAAAATTCGTTAATCTATAAGGAAAGAACGAAGAAATGGCATGATAAAAGAATCAGAAGTTCAAAAGAATTTAAATAAGGAGATAGAGTTCTTCTTTTCAATTCACGATTCAAGCTATTTCCTGAAAAATTGAAATCAAGATGGTCTGGACCATTCATAGTCAAAAGAGTTTTCCCATAAGGAACAGTAGAATTAATAAATTCAAATGGGATTGAATTTAAAGTTAATGGTCACAGAGTTAAACATTACATTGATAGTCCAATGGAAGTTGACAACGAAGTTAATCACAATTTCGATACCACAGCTAACTAAGTGTGGGGAGAATCAAGTCTTTAAAGGATAATATGTATTTCTGTTAGTGTTAGATTTTCTGTTTTCGTGTAGTTCTCGAAAATAGAACCCGAATGGTCTTTCCCTAGCAGACCCTAAAGAACTAGTCTTCTCCCCCCATTCTGAATTTTTATTTTTTTAGGTTTTACGAAATGAAGACTTCCTGTGAACTAAACCATGGTCTAATGCTACACCCTTTGATCACTAAACGTAATAATGACACACTACCGAGTGAACTGGTATCAGTAATCAGAGAAAGATTGGATGGAGTAAGAAAAGAATCCAGATGCGAAGATAATAAGTTACAATTTGGTAAAGGAAAATCAAAATCCGCAGCGAAAAGAAGAGCACGACACCTTGAAAAATGTCACAAATGCGGAAAATGGTCACATGGAGGTAAATGTTCAAATAATCAAACTTATTCAAACACCGAATTTGTTACTTTATGCAGAGATGGACCGTTCATATGTTTAGAAGAAAAAACACTGAATGCTCGAGGTTACGCCTATGTAGCTATGGAAAACCAATTAAACCAGCTATCTTATGAGTGATCTAGATCATATCACTAAGAATATTATCTCACAGGTAAGTCTGTACAGTTTTTATTTTTATTTTTATTTTTAACCTTTTGATAATAAACGCTAATTTGTTCGCTATAAAGTATTAAATTGGTATTGAATAAAATTAGGTTTGGCGACCGAAATTATTGATATCCTACAAAAATTTATTACATCACTGCGAAATTTAACGTTTATTCTTAAGGTATAAATATCTTTAATCAATCAACCCAAAATATTTCAAAAATTTGTCATGAGTTAAATTAGGTCATGGAACCGAAATTACTTTACCGAAAATAGGGGCGCATATTTTTGATAATATTTGATTGATTAAAGTGGGATAAAAGCCAAAAAGATTTTTAATTTTTACCATGTTTTTAAAATTAAGAAATTAATATTAAATAAATATTGTAAACTTTTAAAATTGTAAATATTTGGAAAATTAATATTTTTAATATAAGTTTGTATGTATAAAAACAAAAATATAATTTAATTTTTGTGTGAATTTATAATATGAATTTTTAATTAAATTTGGTGTGAATTTTTAATATTATGCATTTTTAATTAAGTTTGGTGTGAATTTTTAATTTTATGCATTTTTAAATTTAAGTTGTGTGAATTTAAAAACAAAAATTTACTTTATGTCGCTAAGTTAAAAATATGATTTTAAAATTCGTCGTAAGTTGAAGACTAGGTCTTTGAACCGAAATTGCTTTACCCGAGGGAGGGACGAGAACTTTTACTATCATTATTTTTAATCTTATTGAATTAAAGTATGCCAAAAACATTAAAAAAACCCAAAAATCTAAGCTTTTAAAACAATCGCTTAAAAAAGACAAATTTTAAAATTTTGTCGAGGGACGGACTAGGACATCGTTCCGAAACGACCTCGTCCTAAATAACAAAGGAAACAAAATTTTAAAATTAATTACTTAATTGTTTTATAAGTTAAAGAATGTTAAAAAAAAAAAATAACGCCGCGACTCGCGGAGTTTGAAGAGCACAAACACCGCGACTCGCGGAAGACCAAAAATACAGAAAAAAATAAAAGGCCGAACAGATCAGTTGCACACCACCACACCCCAAAACACTGCGAAAAAAACCCGAAAAACACACACAAAATTCGCAATTTTTGACCATTTTTCATCAAATCTTTCACAAAATCATGTTGAGAAGGATGCTATCAAGGAATTACTCAAGAAAAAGGGTAAATTTCTACACCTAAACACCATTTAATCCGAAAATTAGTGTTCTTGAGCAATTTTATACCCAATTCGATTTTGATGCTTTTTAGTGTAATTATGCTTAAATTGCTTATGTATTATGCTTGTATAACCTAGATTGATGCTATTTAACATGATTAGAAGCCTTAAACTTCAAATTTTGACTAATCTAGGGTTTGTGTTCTTGAGCAATTTGGGGCTTTTTGATATAAACAGGTTATGGCCGATTTTTGTCATGAATTGTTTCTAAATTAAGTAGTGTAACATGTTTAGGTAGTTAAATGATCCAAACTTTGATCCTAAACATGATTTTTAGAGATTAAAGTGGACTTTTTAGGCGAAAATTCATGAACTTGATTTATTTGATATATTTGCCAATTGAGACTTGTTTAATTGTTAGTAATGACTATTTTGACATGTTATTTGAGTTAAATGCTTATGAGCTTTGTATACATTTTCATATGTGCTTATTTGGAAAAGTGTAGAATTGTGAAAAAATTGTGAAAATGTGTATAAGTTTAATTTTGATTTAACATGTTATTGTGATTGTTTTAAGTTGTTATTTTGCTGACACTAATGCATATTTGGATGCACAAAAATTGTGTTTGATGTGTTTTGCAGACTGAAAGGGGTGAATCTTCATCCCAAGCTCGCATTGTTCCTCCTGAGAATGCGGAACAACAAGATGTTGATAACTATTACAAACAAGATATACCTCATCCAGTTATGACATTTTCAGATATGCACGTGGAAGATTTGCACCCGAACTTGAGATTTGACAGACGTTGGATAGATTATCCAAAATACCAAAGGGGCTTGCATACTCTTCATTCTAAAGCTGTTGAAGTACCTAGGGTAATAGAATGGGAACCGTTAGAAGCTGTAGAATTGGTTGGGCCAATTAGAGAATTACTTACATAGAGGTATGGTAATTCTACTTTTAACGATTGGGTACGATTATTCAACATGCGTAGACCTGTATATAAAGTATGGTGTGAAGAATTATTGTGTAGTATAGAAATAAATGATCGGGTAGCTAGTTTAACCGATCGATCTTTTATTAGATTTTTGTTAGGAGGTTCGATGCGCCACATGTCTCTACTAGACATGGCTCAGGCCTTACGTATATATACGCCCGAGGAGCTAGCATCTGCTGATTGTAGAGGGTTGATATTAAATGGTAGGAAAATTGATGAAAATTTTGATACGCATGGTGTATGGAGTCAAATGACTAGCCATCACCGATTTAAAGGAGGAAATTACTCTTATTTGGATATAGATAGAGCTGAATTAAGAGTAATCTATAGGTTTTTAGCCAACTCGATTACACAACGAGGTAAGAATAAGGAAAAGGTAAATGAACAGGATTTGTTTTACCACATGTGTATTCGAGACCCACAAGGCGCTGTAAGTATACCTTATTGTGTGGGTTATTATTTATCAGCTATGGTTAGGGGGATGAGATCGCACAGTATAATAGGAGGTGGTATATTTATTACTTTGATTGCTGAATATCTCAATGTGGATATAAGTCGGGGGGGATTATTAATCGAAGAACCAGAACCCTACGATACAATTGGTTTAAATGAATATCATGGTGCTAAGGTTTTGAAGAGGTGAAATAACGCCGCAGTACAATACCATGGAAGACATCCACAGGTTGAGAGAAACCAACAGCCAGGTAATGTGGGAGGGGGAAATGAAATGACAGAAATGCAAAGGTTTATAGCTTCACAAGAGTATGAAAATGCTAGACATTGAGCATTTGAAGATTGGCAAGTTCATCAAAACCAAATCATAGCTCATTGCCAACATATAGGTAGAAATTATATTCCTACTCCAACACCCATATTTCCTCCCTGGTCTATAGAGATGCAACCACCGTATCCTACTTATAACCCAGCTGAAGCATTTTATAACACATATGGTTATGCATGGAACCCCTTCTGGTATCAGTATCATCCCTAGTCTACTTAGTTTTATTTATTTTATTATTTGTAATGTTGATACATTTAATACTTATGTTGGAATTGTATTAGTTTTTATAATTTACTAACTTTTATTTTTAGATTTTAATAATTTTTGAATGTGGGGTAATATACCAAATTTCAAAAATATGTATATATATTTGCAGTTTATCTTATGTACACAATAGGGTAAAACAACTCATTTTCAAAGACTGACATTAAGTTCAGCAAAAGCAACTAATTTTGACGACAAGATGCAAAATATATGTGAAATAACAACAAGACGGAATGAACAAATGATATGCACCATTTATCATTCAGCAAACAAACGCCAATATGTTTGGAAACTTTGGTAAAATTTAATCATTTCTACGCTAATCACCCTCAATGATTTAAATTGTTACTGATTTCTTGCAAATGAGGGCATTGCAAGATCTTAAGTGTGGGAAGGGGTTAAATTCTTTAGGAATTTTAAAATTTTTTAATTTAAACACTTGGTTACCATTAAAAATAATAGTAACGCAGTAGTTGTATTAGAATCTAGTGCTCTCTGATAATAAAGAACAGCCCTAGTCTTATATACTGACTACCCAATTCTAGTAAAAAATTTTAAAATTTTCAACTAAATGAACTCAAAATCATGTTTATATATATTTATGAACGATAAAACTAGGTGTTAACACCGAAATTATTGTTACCTCGGAAAGGACATAAATTGAGAAACAAACCAAAATGTTAGAATTCATTTAAAATGGAATAGAGGAAAACAAAAAGGAAAAATAAAAGCCAAGTGTGGGAAAATTCACCAAGTTATCTTAAACATATGTCACATATTTCTGTAACAAATAATTGAAGATACTTTTGCTATGGACTAAACTAAACAGTTTTACCCGATTTACTGTAAGAAAGATGGACTACACGATGAATCAATTCCATCATTAAAAGGAAGTAAAGTCTTCCGAAAAAGACACGCGCTTCTTGATTTAGGTCAGGAAGTTGTCGTCCGGACCAGCTGTAGGTTGACGAAAAATCTAGAAAAGTCATCACTAAAATCAGCAGGAAATCCACGGACCTCAGCATAAAATAGGGTCGCCAAGTGTTCAGATTTATCCTAACCATGAGAAGGATTTATCTCGTACAATAGGGGGGCACCATGCAAATTAGCTTGATAAGACTAATGAATCAGATCCCCAGAAAGGATAATCTCCTTTAAAGATAAAAAATCAGCTTTTAAGACTGATATTACTCAATCCTAGAGATTGACCTTAAAGATTGAGAATTCAAACTCATGGAATTCGATGATATCTAAACTCGAGCTTGAACGAGAAAATATTTTGATCAAAATTACAAACCGATTTGTTTTCTGAAAACCTATTTTCAATGCGTTCATTACCATTGAACGTAAAATCCTAGGAATTCACCTGGAATTCATTAGGTCACCTGAACCAAATCGGGTGTCAACAGTAAGAACGGTGGTTGCATAGTATTGTCAAAGACAGGACCTTGTGCCAGACCGGAAAATTATAAGGGTGTGCTTTACTATTGCTCTTACCAAGGATAGTAATTGCGTCCGACACGTTATAGACCATAATTAAAAGCATGTCAGTGGACATTGCCTTAACAGTTGCTTGTTCAACGCTTTCCTTTACAACCGGACGGTAGTTTATCGAAAGGTAATATTCGGAGCAAGTAAACTGGATGTGTTGCTTTCCCAATACAAGGTTAGCTAGTGGGTGACACAAAACCGCAAGTTTTGAGCTAAAATTTTCAAATATGAAACCCACCAAACCCACAAAAAGAATTTGCAAACACTGGTGAAGGGTTATTCCGGAAAACTTATCTAGGGTAAAAGGTAGATTTAATTTTTAAAAAGATCAAATGTTTTCATAAAGATCCAATTTCTTTAATGGATCTAAATTTTTATAGTCATGTGGGACTGTAAACCACATCGTTACTACCATTGTTTATACCGCCGTAAAGAAATCACTGATGTACAAAGTGTGAAGAATAAAGAAGTGATTCTAGTATTTCAAAGACTATATTGCTTGAGGACAAGCAATGCTCAAGTGTGGGAATATTTGATAATGCTAAAAACGAACATATATTTCATAGCATTATTCCTCAAGAAAGACATGCTTTTAGTTGAAGTTGTCCTATTTACAAGTAATATTCGTTTAAATAATAAAAGGTGAAGACAAAAGACAGATTCGACGAATTGAAGACGCAAACGACCAAAAAGCTCAAAAGTACAAAATACAATCAAAAAAGTTCCAATTATTGATGAGAAACATCTCAAAATTACAAGAGTACAAGATTCAAAACGCAAAGTACAAGATATTAAATTGTACGCAAGGACGTTCGAAAATCCGGAACCGGGACTAGAGTCAACTCTCAACGCTCGACGCAACGGACTAAAAATTACAAGTTAACTATGTATATAAATATAATATAATATATAATTAATTATATAAATTATATATATATATATATATATATATATATATATATATATATATATATATATATATATATATATATATATATATATATATATATATATATATATATATTATATTTATATAATAAACCGTCGGCAGACTAAGATCCAAATTGGAGTGAGCTGGAATTTCAAACTCCGCGACTCACGGAGTTTGAAGAGAAAAAATGTCGCGAGTTGCGGAGCAGCCAAATTCAAAAATCCCTATAAAACCCAACGAATTCTGATCGTTTTTAAGATCCATAATCTATCTCTCTCTCAATATATACGTAAATATATGTATATATATATATATATATATATATATATATATATATATATATATATATATATATATATATATATATTAATTTTAATTTTAATTTTAAATCCTAATAATAAGGGTATGTTAGCGAATGTTGTAAGGGTGTAAGTCAAAATTCTGTCCGTGTAACGCTACGCTATTTTTAATCATTGTAAGTTATGTTTATATTATTTTCATTAATGTCTCGTAGTTAAGCCGTTATTATGCTTATTTAAATCGAAGTAATCATGATGTTGGGCTAATTACTAAAATTGGGTAATTGGGCTTTGTACCATAATTGGGGTTTGGATAAAAGAACGACACTTGTAAAAATTAGACTATGGGCTATTAATGGGCTTTATATTTGTTTAACTAAATGATAGTTTGTTAATTTTAATATAAAGATTTACAATTGGACGTCCCTATAAATAACCATATACACACGATCGGACACGATGAGCAGGGTATTTATATGTACGAATAATCGTTCATTTAACCGGACACGGGAATGGATTAATAGCCACTAGAATTATTAAAACAGGGGTGCAATTATGTACAAGGACACTTGGCATAATTGATAACAAAGTATTAAAACCTTGTTACAGTTTAAGTCCCCAATTAGTTGGAATATTTAACTTCGGGTATAAGGATAATTTGACGAGGACACTCGCACTTTATATTTATGACTGATGGACTGTTATGGACAAAAACCAGACGGACATATTAAATAATCCAGGACAAAGGACAATTAACCCATGGGCATAAAACTAAAATCAACACGTCAAACATCATGATTACGGAAGTTTAAATAAGCATAATTCTTTTATTTCATATTTAATTTCTTTTATTTTGTATTTAATTGTACTTCTAATTATCGCATTTTAATTTATTGTTATTGTGTTTAATTGCACTTTTAATTATCGTACTTTTTAATAATTGTATTTTATTTCATCGCACTTTTATTTATCGCAATTTCATTATTGTTATTTACTTTACGCTTTAAATTAAGTTATATTTATTTTTATTATTTTACATCAGGTTTTAACTGCGACTAAAGTTTTAAAAATCGACAAACCGGTCATTAAACGGTAAAAACCCCCCTTTATAATAATAATATTACTTATATATATATATATATTTGTATTTTTATAAAATAAAACTAATATAGCGTTAAGCTTTGTTTAAAAGATTCCCTGTGGAATGAACCGGACTTACTAAAAACTACACTACTGTACGATTAGGTACACTGCCTATAAGTGTTGTAGCAAGGTTTAAGTATATCCATTCTATAAATAAATAAATATCTTGTGTAAAATTGTATCGTATTTAATAGTTTTTCATAGTAAAATATAAGCTATTTCATATACACCTCGCATAACATCAAAGACTAAATCCTAATATGCAAGATGTTGTTAAGAAAGAAATTATTAAACTGCTAGATGCAGGTTTAATTTATCCAATCTCTGATAGTCCATGGGTAAGCCCAGTTCAATGCGTACCTAAGAAGGGTGGCATGACTGTCATCACAAATGAAAAAAATGAGCTTATTCCTACTAGGACTGTAACAGGATGGCGTGTTTGTATTGATTATAGAAAATTAAATGACGCCACCAGAAAAGATTACTTTCCCTTACCTTTTATTGATCAAATGTTAGAAAGATTAGCAGGAAATAGTTACTATTGTTTTCTTGATGGTTTTTCCGGATATTTTCAAATTCCAATAGCACCCGAGGATCAAGAAAAAACCGCGTTCACGTGCCCTTATGGTACTTTTGCTTACAAACGCATGCCATTTGGACTTTGCAATGCCCCTGCAACCTTTCAAAGGTGCATGATGGCGATTTTTCACGAAATGATAGAAGAATGCATGGAAGTTTTCATGGATGACTTTTCAGTCTTCGGTGATACTTTTGAAACATGTCTAGTTAATCTTGAACGAATGCTTATTAGATGCGAACAATCAAATCTAGTACTTAATTGGGAGAAATGCCATTTCATGGTTAAAGAAGGCATCGTTCTTGGTCATAAAATTTCAAAGGAAGGAATTGAAGTAGATAGAGCTAAAGTAGATGTAATTGCTAAACTTCCATATCCCACCAATGTTAGAGGAGTTAGGAGTTTTCTAGGGCATGCCGGTTTTTACCGACGTTTCATAAAAGATTTTTCTAAAATTGCCACTCCTATGAATAAGCTCCTAGAAAAGGATGCTCCATTCATCTTTTCAGATGAATGCATTAAATCTTTTAATATTCTTAAAGAGAAACTTACTAATGCGCCAATCACGATAACTCCAAACTGGAATCTACCATTTGAACTCATGTGCGATGCAAGTGATTTTGTAATGGGAGCCGTTTTAGGTCAAATGATTGAAAAATGATTTCAACCTATATATTATGCTAGTAAGACATTACAAGGAGCACAAACAAACTATACAACTACTGAAAAAGAACTCCTTGCTATTGTCTTTGCTTTTGACAAATTTCGATCATATCTCGTTCTAGCAAAAAAGGTGGTCTATACCGACCATTCTGCTCTTAGATACCTATTTTCGAAACAAGATGCCAAACCAAGATTAATCCGTTGGATCTTACTCTTACAAGAGTTCGATATTGAAATACAAGACAAAAAGGGAGCAGAAAATCTCGCCGCTGATCATCTTTCTCGTCTTGAGAATCCCGAATTAGAAGTTCTAAATGAATCGGCCATACAAGACAACTTTCCTGATGAATATCTATTGAAGATAGATTACAATGAAATTCCATGGTTTGCAGACTATGCAAACTACTTAGTATGTGGATTCCTTGAAAAAGGGTTGTCGTACCAAAAATGAAAGAAATTCTTTAGTGATATAAAACACTATTTTTGGGAAGATCCACATTTGTTTAAAAGTTGTCTCGATGGAATAATACGCCGATGTGTATTCGGGGAGGAAGCTAGTCAAATCTTAAACCATTGTCACACAGGACCAACAGGAGGGCATTATGGGCCACAACTCACAGCAAGAAAAGTCTACGATGCTGGATTATATTGGCCTACAATTTTCAAAGACGCACACCTTCTTTGAAAATCCTGTGATGCTTGTCAAAGGGCCAGAAAAATAAGTCAACGTGATGAAATGCCACAAAATGTCATTCAAGTATGTGAAATATTTGACATTTGGGGTATTGACTTTATGGGTCCATTTTCAAAATCTCATAATAATCGCTACATTATCGTTGCCATTGATTATGTATCTAAATGGGCAGAAGCACAAGCTCTTCCAACTAATGATGCACGAGTTGTAGTCAAGTTTTTAAAATGTCTCTTTGCAAGGTTCGGAACACCGAAAGCTTTAATAAGTGATCGGGGTACGCATTTTTGTAATAATCAACTTGAGAAAGTTCTCAAAAGATATGGAGTAACTCATAAAATCTCCACCGCTTATCATCCACAAATAAGTGGACAAGTTGAAAATACCAACCGAGCTTTAAAACGTATTTTAGAGAAAACCGTAGGATCAAATCCGAAGGAATGGTCCATGAAATTGGAGGATGCACTCTGGGCTTTTAGAACAGCCTACAAAACTCCAATTGGAACCATACCTTTTAAACTCGTTTATGAAAAAGCATGTCATCTTCCAGTAGAAATTGAGCACAAAGCATTTTGGGCTTTGAAGACATGTAATCTTGATTTACATGAAGCCGGACGTCTACGATTAAGTCAGCTAAATGAATTAGAAGAATTAAGACATAAAGCATATGAAAATTCGTTAATCTATAAAGAAAAGACAAAGAAATGGCATGATAAAAGAATTCGAAGTTCAAAAGAATTTAAGGAAGGAGATAAAGAAATGGCACGATTCAAGCTATTTCCTGGAAAATTGAAATCAAGATGGTCTGGACCATTCTTAGTCAAAAGAGTTTTCCCATATGGAACAGTAGAGTTGATAAATTCAAATGGGATTGAATTTAAAGTTAATGGTCACAGAGTTAAATATTACGTACATGATCCGATGAAAGTTGACAACGAAGTTAATCATAATTTCGACACAACAGCTAACTAAGTGTGGGGAGATTTGAATCTTTTTAAGAGTAATATGTATTTCTGTTAGAGTTAGATGTTCTGTTTTCGTGTAGTTCCGAGAATGGAATCCGAATGGTCTTTCCCTAGCAGACCCTAAAGAACTAGTCTTCTCCCCCCATTTTGAATTTTTATTTTTATTTAGGTTTTACGAGATGAAGAATTCCTTTGATTTAAACCATGGTCTAATGCTACACGCTTTGATTACTAAACGTAATAATGACACCCTCCCAAGTGACTTGGTGTCAGTAATAAGAGCCAGATGTGACGAAGTAAGAAAAGAACTCGGGAACAATCCTAATAAGACACATTTTGGTAAAGGAAAATCGAAATCTGCAGTGAAAAGAAGAGCACGACACCTTGAAAGATGTCATAAATGCGGAAAATGGTCACACAAAGAAAAATGCTCGACGAATCAGACATATTCCAATACCGAGTTCGTTACTTTATGCAGAGAAGGACCGTACATATGTTTAGAAGAAAAGTCGTTGAATGCTCGAGGTTATGCCTACGTAGCTATGGAAAACCAATTAGTCCGACTATACTACGAGTCGGCTAAAGCAGGTCTCTGAGAATTCTTTCTCACAGGTAAGTATGTACAGTTTTTATTTGTTTTTATTTATTGCTTTTAACCTTTTGATAATAAACGCTGAATCGTTCGCTATAAAGTATTAAATTGGTATTCAATAAAATTAGGTATGCGTAACCGAAATTATTGATATCATACAAAAATTTATTACATCACTGCGAAATTTACCGTTTATTCATAAGGTATAAATATCTTTAATCAATCAACCCAAAATATTTCAGAAATTCGTCAGGAGTAAAACTAGGTTATGGAACCGAAATTACTTTACCGAAAAGAGGGGCGTATATTTTTGATAATATTTGATTGATTAAAGTGGGATAAAAGACCAAAAAGATTTTTAATTTTTATTTTTACTTTGTTTTTAAAATAAATATTAAATTAATATTGTAAACTTTTTAAAATCAATATATTTAAGTTTGTAAATATTTGAAAAATTAATATTTTTAATATTAGTTTGTATGTTTAAAAACAAAAATATAATATGAATTTGGTGTGAATTTTTAATAATATTAATATGAATTTTTAATTTTTAATTTTATGCATTTTAAATTTAAGTTGGTGAGAATTTATAAACAAAAATTTACTTTATTTCACTAAGTTAAAAATTGATTTCTAAAAATTCGTCGTAAGTTGAAGACTAGGTCGTTGAACCGAAATTGCTTTACCCGAGGGCGAGACGAGAAATTTTGTTATCATTAGTTTTAATCTTATTGATCTGAAGTATGCCAAAAACATTAAAAAACCTGAAAATCTTTGCTTTTAAAACAATCACTTTAAAATGACAAATTTTAAATTTTGTTGAGGGACGGTCTAGGTAAAAGTACCGAAACTACCTCTACCTAAAGTAAAAGGAAACAAAATTTTAAAAATTATTCATTTAAATTGTTTTAATAAATAAAGGTTTTATAAAAAGAAAATATTATGTATATATTTGTTTGTAGTTTATATTATGTACAAAACAGGGTAAAATAGCACACTTTCAAAAACTGACATTAAGTTCAGCAAAAGCTACTAATTTTAATGACCAGACGTAAAATATCAAATGTGATATAAAACAATAGGTTTGCAAACTCGGTATTTTTAATCATTTTTCTACACTAATCACCCTCATGAATTTAAATTTTTATTGATTTCTTGCAAATGAGGGCATTGCAAGATCTCAAGTGTGGGAAGGGGTTAAATTCTTTCGGTATAAACATTTAATTTATACACTTAGTTTATTTGCCTAATTTTGTGAAAATTTGAAAAATTTTCAACTAAATTAATTCAAAATCATGTTTATACATATTTATGAACGATAAAACTAGGTGTCAACACCAAAATTATTGTTACCTCGGAAAGGACATAAATTGAGAAACAACCTAAAACGCTTGAATTCATTTAAAATGGAATAGAGGAGAAAAAGGCAAAGAAAAACATAAATAAAAGCTAAGTGTGGGAAGAATTTACCAAGTTATTTAAAACATATATCACATATTCTTGTACAAGCTTATTGCAGGTACTTTTGTTTTGGAAAATATTAATCAGTTTTACCCGGTTTACTATAATATCTTTGAAAGAAAAGATGGATCTACACAATGAATCAATTCCATCATTAAAAGGAAGTAAAGTCTTCCGAAAAAGACACGCGCTTCTTGATTTAGGTCATGAAGTTGTCGTCCAGACCAGTTGTAGAGTCTACAAAAAACCTTGAAAAGTTTTCTCGAAAATCAGCTGGAAATCCACGGACCTCAGCATCAAACAGGGTCGCCAAGTGGTCAGACTTATCCTAACCATGAGAGGATCTGTCTCGTAAAATGGGGAGGGCGCCGTGCAAATTAGCTTGATAAGACTAATGAATCAGATCCCCAGAAAGGATAATCTCCTTAAAGATTAAAAAAAATCAGCTTTTAAGCTTGATATTACTCAATCCTTGAGATTGACCTTAAAAATTGAGAATTACAAACTCATGGAATTCGATGATATCTAAACTCGAGCTTGAACGAGAAAATATTTTGATCAAAAATAAAACCGATTTATTTTCTGAAAACCCATTTTCAATGCGTTCATTACCATTGAACGTAAAATCCTAGGAATTCACCTGGAATTCATTAGGTCACCTGAACCGAATAGGGTGTCAACCGTAAGAACGGTGGTTGCATAGCATGGTCGAAGACATGACCTTGTGCCAGACCGAAAAATTATGGGGTGATCTTTACTATTTCTCCTACAAAGAATAGTAATTGCATCCGACACGATGTGGACCATAATCAAAAGCATGTCATTAGACATTGCCATAACAGTTGCTTGTTCATCGCTTTCCTTTACAACTGGACGGTAGTTTAACGAAAGGTAATATACGGAGCAAGTATACTGGACGTGTTCATTTCCTAATACAAGGTTAGCAAGTGGGTGACACAAAACCGCAAGTTTTGAGCTACAATTTTCAAATCTGAAACCCACACAACCCACAAAAACAATTTGCAAACACCGGTGAAGGGTTATTCCGAAAAACTTATCTAGGGTAAAAACTAGATTAAATTTTTAAAAGATCAAATATTTTCATAAAGATCCAATTTCCTAAAGGATCTAAATTTTCATAGTCATGTGGGACTGTAAACCACATCGTTACTACCATTGTTCATACCGCCGTATAGAAATCACTGATGTACAAAGTGTGAAGAATAAAGAAGTGATTCTAGTATTTTTATTTCAAGACTATATTGCTTGAGGACAAGCAACATTCAAGTGTGGGAATATTTGATATTGCCTAAAATGATCATATATTTAGACGCAATATCATTCCAAAATGTAATGTTTTTGATTGTAATTTCCTTATTTTTAGTTGTAATAGTTTAAATAAATAAGTGCGAAGACGAAAGACGAATATCGCTCAAAAATAAAGATTTAAAGACGAAAACGAAGATTTGAAAGACGAGAACGTCCAAATTCCTCAAACGTACAAGTTACACTCCAAGTGATTCAATTTATTGATGAATAACGTCTAAAAATTACAAGAGTACAAGTCACGAAACGCAAAGTACAAGATATCTAAGCATACGAAAAGGCGTTCAAAAATCCGGAACTGAGACATGAACCAACTATCAACGTACGACTCAACGGAGCTAAAATTACAAGTCAACTATACTCAAGAATATAATATAATATTTAAATAATTCATAATAATAATAATAATATAATAATAATAATATCAAATAAAAATATTATATCATTTGAAAGCCATCGGTGTAGAATGAAAAGTTGAAGTTTTCAAACTTCAACCAACTTTCAACGCAAATAGTATTCATCCAAATTGCCTATAAATTGAGCGGAGGGAAGCAAGCATATGGCACACCTTTTTCTATTTCTTACTCTATATACATAATATAAGTATCAATTATCAATCCAAGTTGTAATCTCAATTTGTAATTTTAATATTAAGTTAGTGATAATAATAAGGTTGGGTTAGTCGAATGTTTTAAGGTTTTGTAAGTCGGAACTCTGTCCGTGTACCACTACGCTATTAATACCCACTGTAAGTTATGTTTATATTATTTTCATTAATGTCTTGTAGCTAAGTTAATATTATGCTTATTTAAATCGAAGTAATCGTGATGTTAGGCTGAATATTAAGATTGGGTAATTGGGCTTTGTACCATAATTGGGGTTTGAACAAAAGACCGACACTTGTGAAAATTAGACTATGGGCTATTAATGGGCTTTATATTTGTTTAATTAAATGATAGTTTGTTAATTTAATATAAAGATTTATAATTGGACGTACCTATAAATAACCATATACACTCGATCGGACACGATGGGCGGGATATTTATAAGTACTAATAATCGTTCATTTAACCGGACACGGGAATGGATTAATAGTCAATGGACTTATTAAAACAGGGGTGAATTATATACAAGGACACTTGGTTTAATTATAGTTTAAGTCCTCAATTAGTTGGAATATTTGACTTCGGATATAAGAATAATTTGACGAGGACACTCGCACTTTATATTTATGACTGATGGACTGTTATGGACAAAAACCAGACGGACATATTGAATAATTCAGGACAAAGGACAATTAACCCATGGGAATAAACTAAAATCAACACGTCAAACATCATGATTACGGAAGTTTAAATAAGCATAATTCCTTTATTTCATATTTAATTGCACTTTTAATTATCGCACTTTAATTTATTGTCATTTTATTTATCGTACTTTTTAATTATCGCAATTTCATTATCGTTATTTACTTTACGCTTTAAATTAAGTTATATTTATTTTTAATATTTTACATTAGGTTTTAACTGCGACTAAAGTTTTAAAATCGACAAACCGGTCATTAAACGGTAAAAACTCCCTTTTATAATGATAATACTACTTATATATATTTATATATTTACAAATATAGTTTTTAAAAATATAGCGTTAAACTTGGCAAGTTCCCTGTGGACGAACCGGACTTACTAAAAACTACACTACTGTACAATTAGGTACACTGCCTATAAGTGTTGTAGCAAGGTTTAGGTATATCCACTCTATAAATAAATAAATAACTTGTGTAAAATTGTATCGTATTTAATAGTATTTTCCTAGTAAAATATAAACTATTTCGTATACACCTCTACGCACATTATGTACTGAAGAGGACAAGGTTAAGTACGCCACACATACCTTCACAGTTACTGCGTTAACGTGGTGGAACACCTATCTTGAACAGGTAGGACAAAATTCTTCTTATGCACTACCGTGGTCAGCATTCAAGCACTTGATGAACGAGCAGTACCTTCCTAGAAACGAGGTCAATAAGCTCAAGGCAGAGCTTAGAGAGTTATGAACACAAGGGTTCGACATTACCACGTATGAACGACGATTTACAGAGTTGTGCCTATTGTGTCCGGGAACGTTCGAAGATGAAGAAGAGAAGATCGACGCGTTTGTAAAAGGATTACCAGAAAGGATTCAAGAAAATGTGAGTTCACACGAACCCGCTTCCATACAAAAGGCAAGTCGAATGGCTCATAAACTCATAAATCAGATTGAGGGAAGAATTAAAGAGCAGGCGGCCGAAGAAGCCAACACGAAACAACTCAAGAGGAAGTGGGAGGAAAACAGTGACAAGAGTCACCAGTACAACAACAACAACAATTACAACCACAATCGCAACAACTATCCCAACAACCGCAACATAAATGGCAACAACAACAATCGCAATCCCAACAACAATAACTACAACAAACGTCCCAACAACAACAATTACAATAATCGTCCCAACAACAATAACAACCACAACAATAACAATAATCAGAAACAGCCATGCCAAAGGTGTGAAGAGAATCACCCGGGGTTCTGCACAACATTTTGCAACAGGTGTAAAAGAAATGGTCATAGAGCGACAAAGTTTGAGGTCTACGGACCAATGTATAACAGAACTAAAGGAACAAATAATGTCGGAACGAGTAATGTCGGAACAAGTAGTGTCGGAACAAGTACTGCCAACGTAGTCTGTTATAAATGTGGAAAACCGGGCCACATTATTAAAAATTGCCCGAATCAGGGGAATACTAATGGGCAGGGCCGCGGAAGAGTTTTCAATATTAATACAGCAGAAGCACAGGAAGACCCGGAGCTTGTTACGGGTATATTTCTTATTGACAATAAATCCGCTTATGTTTTATTTGATTCGGGTGCGGATAGAAGTTATATGAGTAGAGATTTTTGTGCTAAATTAAGTTATCCATTGACGCCTTTGGATAATAAATTTTTACTCGAATTAGTAAACGGCAAATTAATTTCGGCAGATAATATATGTCGGAATCGAGAAATTAAACTGGTTAGCGAAACATTTAAGATTGATTTGATACTAGTAGAGTTAGGGAGTTTTGATGTGATAATCGGTATGGACTGGTTGAAAGAAGTGAAAACAGAGATCGTTTGTTATAAAAATGCAATTCGCATTATACGAGAAAAAGGAAAACCCTTAATGGTGTACGGAGAAAAGAGCAACGCGAAGTTAAATCTTATTAGTAACCTGAAGGCGCAAAAACTAATAAGAAAAGGTTTCTATGCTGTGCTAGCACACGTCGAGAAAGTCAATTCCGAAGAAAATAACATCAATGATGTTCCCGTCGCAAAAGAATTTCCCGATGTATTTCTGAAAGAATTACCGGGACTACCTCCACACCGATCCGTTGAATTTCAAATAGACCTTGTACCGGGAGCTGTACCAATAGATCGTGCTCCATACAGACTCGCATCTAGCGAAATGAAGGAACTTCAGAGCCAATTACAAGAATTTTTAGAGCGTGGTTTCATTCGACCAAGCACATCACCGTGGGGAGCTCCTGTTTTGTTTGTCAAGAAGAAGGATGGTACATTTAGATTATGTATCGACTACCGAGAGTTGAACAAGCTTACCATCAAGAACCGCTATCCACTACCTAGAATTGACGACTTATTTGATCAACTACAAGGCTCGTCGGTTTATTCGAAGATTGATTTACGTTCTGGGTATCATCAAATGCGGGTGAAGGAGGATAATATTCCAAAGACTGCTTTTAGGACGCGTTACGGTCATTACGAGTTTATGGTTATGCCTTTTGGATTGACGAACGCACCATCTGTGTTCATGGACCTCATGAACCGAGCGTGTGGGCTATATCTTGACAAGTTTGTCATTGTTTTCATCGATGCCATACTTATTTACTTGAAGAATGATCAAGAGCACGAAGAGCATTTAAGAAAAGTGCTAGAGTTGATGAGAAAAGAAAAAATGTACGCTAAGTTTTCAAAGTGTGCATTTTGGTTGGAAGAAGTTCAATTCCTCGGTCACATAGTCAACAAAGAAGGTATTCAGGTGGATCCAGCAAAGATTGAAACCGTTGAAAAATGGGAAACCCCAAAAACTCCGAAGCATATACGCTAATTTTTAGGATTAGCTGGTTACTACAGAAGGTTCATCCAAGATTTTTCCAGAATAGCAAAACCCTTCACTGCATTAACGCATAAAGGGAGGAAATTTGAATGGAAGGATGAACAAGAGAAAGCGTTTCAATTGTTAAAGAAAAAGTTAACTACGTCACCTATATTGTCATTACCTGAAGGGAATGATGATTTTGTGATATATGGGGTCAAAAGTATTATATATACCGACCACAAAAGTCTTCAACACATATTTAATCAGAAACAACTGAACATGAGGCAGCGCAGGTGGATTGAATTGTTGAATGATTACGACTTTGAGATTCGTTACCACCCGGGGAAGGAAAATGTGGTAGCCGACGCCTTGAGCAGAAAGGAAAGAGAACCCAATCGAGTAAAAGCTATGAATATAATGATTCACAATAACCTTACTACTCAAATAAAGGAGGCGCAACAAGGAGTTTTAAAAGAAGGAAATTTAAAGGATGAAATACCCAAAGGATCGGAGAAGCATCTTAATATTTGGGAAGACGGAACCCGGTATAGGGCTGAAAGAATTTGGGTACCAAAATTTGGAGATATGAGAGAAATGGTACTTAGAGAAGCTCATAAAACCAGATACTCAATACATCCTGGAACGGGAAAGATGTACAAGGATCTCAAGAAACATTTTTAATGGCCAGGTATGAAAGCCGATGTTGCTAAATACGTAGGAGAATGTTTGACGTGTTCTAAGGTCAAAGCGGAGCATCAGAAACCATCAGGTCTACTTCAACAAACCGAAATCCCGAAATGGAAATGGAAAAACATTACCATGGATTTCATCACTAAATTGCCAAGGACTGCAAGTGGGTTTGATACTATTTGGGTAATAGTTGATCGTCTCACCAAATCAGCACACTTCCTGCCAATAAGAGAAGATGACAAGATGGAGAAGTTAGCACGATTGTATTTAAAGGAAGTCGTCTCCAGACATGGAATACCAATCTCTATTATCTCTGATAGGGATGGCAGATTTATTTCAAGATTCTGGCAGACATTACAGTAAGCATTAGGAACTCGTCTAGACATGAGTACTGCTTATCATCCACAAACTGATGGGCAGAGCGAAAGGACGATACAAACGCTTGAAGACATGCTACGAGCATGTGTTATTGATTTCGGAAATAGTTGGTATCGACACCTACCGTTAGCAGAATTTTCCTACAACAACAGCTACCATTCAAGCATTGAGATGGCACCATTTGAAGCACTTTATGGTAGAAAGTGCAGGTCTCCGATTTGTTGGAGTGAAGTGGGGGATAGACAGATTACGGGTCCGGAGATAATACAAAAAACTACCAAGAAGATCATCCAAATTCAACAACGGTTGAAAACCGCCCAAAGTTGACAAAAGAGCTACGCTGACATTACAAGAAAAGATATAGAATTTGAAATTGGAGAGATGGTCATGCTTAAAGTTGCACCTTGGAAAGGCGTTGTTCGATTTGGTAAACGAGGGAAATTAAATCCAAGGTATATTGGACCATTCAAGATTATTGATCGTGTCGGACCATTAGCTTACCGACTTGAGTTACCTCAACAACTCGCGGCTGTACATAACACTTTCTACATCTCGAATTTGAAGAAATGTTTTGCTAAAGAATATCTCACTATTCCGCTAGACGAAATCCAAATCAACGAAAAACTTCAATTCATCGAAGAACCCGTTGAAATAATGGATCGTGAGGTTAAAAGACTTAAGTAAAACAAAATACCAATTGTTAGGGTTCGATGGAATGCTCGTAGAGGACCCGAGTTCACCTGGGAACGAGAAGATCAGATGAAGAAGAAATACCCGCACTTATGTCCAGAAGATACGTCAACACCTCCAACTGCTTAAAATTTCGGGACGAAATTTATTTAACGGGTAGGTACTGTAGTGACCCGAACTTTTCCAAGTTATATATATATATATATATATATATATATATATATATATATATATATATATATATATATATATATATATATATAATGAAATTGTTATTTACATGATTAAGTGTTTCCAACATGTTAAGCAATCAAAATTTTTAAGACTTGATTAATTGATATAGGTTTCATATAGACAATTGACCACCCAAGTTGACCGGTGATTCACGAACGTTAAAACTTGTAAAAACTATATGATGTCATATATATATATATATATATATATATATATATATAGTTAACATGATATTATGATAAGTAAACATATCATTAAGTATATTAACAATGAACTACATATGTAAAAACAAGACTACTAACTTAAGGTTTTTGAAACGAGGCATATATGTAACGATTATCGTTGTAACGACATTTAATGTATATATATCATATTAAGATATATTAATACATCATGATATCATGATAATGTAATAATTTAACATCTCATTAGATATATTAAACAATGGGTTAACAACATTTAACAAGATCGTTAACTTAAAAGTTTCAAAACAACACTTACATGTAACGACTAACGATGACTTAATGACTCAGTTAAAATGTATATACATGTAGTGTTTTAATGTGTATTCATACACTTTTGAAAGAATTTAAGACAATTATCAAAGTACTTCTACTTAACAAAAATGCTTACAATTATCAGCTCTAAATGTATTTACTATTGGTATATACACTCCAATGATCAGCTCTTAGCAGCCCATGTGAGTCACCTAACCATGTAGGAACCATCATTTAACATCTAGCATGAAATATCTCACAAAATTACAAACTAATGGAGACTATATTGCCATCCTACTTTCACGTGAAGTTAGACACACACAAACACTTTCATTTTTCAACTTACATGCATCAAACTACTCTCTCTCAAGTGTTCTTCCTGTTCTAAGTGTTCTTCATCATCTTCAACAAAGTCTAGCTCAATCTAATTCATAAATCCATACATAAACCAAGTTATAAAACAACTACTCAAGAACACACCAACAACACTTCCAAGTTTGCTAACTTACTTCCAATCTTGCAATTCCACTTTGAGTGATCATCCAACCTCAAAAAATCTTTCTTATTTACAGTAAGATATCTTTCTAATACAAGGTAATACTCATATTCAAACTTTTATTCAATTTCTATAACTTTAACAATCTTATTTCGAGTGGAAATCTTACTTGAACTTGTTTTCGTGTCATGATTCTACTTCAAGACCTTTCAAGCCGTCCAAGGATCCTTTGAAGCTAGATCTATTTTTCTCATTTCCAGTAGGTTTATCCACAAAACCTGAGGTAGTAATGATGTTCATAACATCATTTGATTCATGTAGCGACCCGACCAAATCATGTTTGACGGCGCCGTCTACTTAGGTCCCGTTACGTGGTCATAAGTCTTTAAAACAATGTTTGACCAAAAGATATGTCGCATTCATTTCAAATGTAAAGATTGTTCAAAGTTTACAAGAATAGTTCCACCACAAGTTACGTTAGAAAGTTATAAGTACAAATGAAACTTATGCGACACAATTTAAAAGTAGCCAAAAGACGCTCCATGTATGCATATATACTCGACATCCAATTCAAGTATCAAAATAATGAGCGGAAGCATGTATCATGTATCGTTCAAGGACCTGAGAAAAACATAGAAATCTGTCAACGAAAACGTTGGTGAAATCATAGGTTTGAGTAAGTAAGTACAAGTGAACCACAAGATTTGCAACAATGAGATAATAGTAATACATTCCAAAAGTTTGTTTCACGAGCACCCAATTATCAATGCTTAACATTCCTTCCATAGAACCCCATCACAATAGTGTTAGAACATACACTGTTTCTTGAAAATACATTTCATTCGTAAACAGTAGCGAACCATTTGAATGATCGTTTGTCAAACCCATATGGCCATATAACATAAGTTCTCGCTTACACCCGGCAAGTGTAACTAATGATAATCGAATTGAGGATTTTTGTTCAAACTCGTATGTAGAATGTTTGTTTTCCTGTACTTGTTTTCACTTAGTAAAAAGAAACGTTTATGTTTTCTCATCCCAAATGTAAGTGCAAAAGAGTAAAAGTGGGACTATGATCTCACCTTGAGTGCAGGAGTAGTAAAGTACTTCAACAAGTAAACGTGTGCAAAGAACAATGCTAGTCTTGACCTAAACAAATAGGTTGTATCAATAACGATAGTCACGATTGGTCAAAGATGTTCAATTAGTCCTATGGCTCGTTAAGACTCGATCATAATAGCATGTGAATCAAATTGTCATGTTTCATGCAAGGTACAAGTATAAAAGCATGTTAGAACGATTGCACAAACGTTTGGTTAAGTTTGATTAAAAGTCAACTTGGTCGGGTCAAAGTCAACGAAAAAGTCAACACGTTCGGGTCGGGTCCCGAACTATTTTTCTGAGGTTTTTAATCATATATGAGCATGTTAGAACAAGTTACATGTGAATCGGAGGTCCATAGCATAGCAAACATTTTTCATAAAATGACCAACGAAGACAGAGTCTGTCAGTGTATCTGGACGGCGTCCAGATTGTCTGGACGGCGTCCAGCTTTGAAGGCTGGGACGGCGTCCAATTATCTGGACGGCGTCCAGCTTTGAAATCTGGGATGGCGTCCAAGGGTCTGGACGGCGTCCAGATTGGTATTCCAGTCTGATGCAGTAAACTTCTAAGTACACGAACCAAAAACCAAACTAACACATTTCATGATCCGCAAACAACGAAAACATGTATCTTATATCATCGGAAAGGTATTTTGACAAAGGATACAACTAACCACATATCATCAATCGAGTTTATCATTTACAATAACCGAATTCTCGTCAAGTGATCATTTAGAGTTCGTTTTCCAAGTTTCAAGTTCACAAATTCATTTCATGATTCGGTAGTCCAATCTACACCTACGATATGCCATTTCGAAGGTAATTAAGCGTACATTGCAACTAAACACTTACTAACAACATTAACAAGCATTCAATGCATCAAAAGTTCATTTTAAGGTTCATCAAACCCTAATTAAAAATCACAAAATCAATAATCATGTTAACGCAAGGTTTTCATATCATCCAACATACCAAAACGAAACTAACGATGCTAGTAACACTTTTAACACAATAGGTTTAACATCTAACAACATTTAATTAATCAAAATCAAAGATTAAACTAACCCATTTCAAGTGTTCATGCTAGTTACACCAAATAACAAGATCGAGCATACAAATTACATACACGACATCACAATGAGCCATAGACACTAACTAACACCATTTCAAGTCAAAAACACGAATTTAGAGAAATCTAGAGTTTTAGAAATGTTACCCAAACAAGATGAAGTTGGTACCAAAATGAAGAGGATGAAGAGAGGATCACGAATATGTAATTTATTTTGTTGTAAGCCTCCTAGATCGAATTTAGATGATGATTGAATGAATTTGGTAATTGTGTGTGTGTTCTTGCTAGAGAGAAAGAGAGAGAGATGGAGATGATTGAATGGTGGTGATTGGGGTGGACTAGTTGACCTAGTCAACTAGTTTGCCCCATGTCAATTTTAGTCCCTCAAGTTAGAATCGGGTGCGTGAATTACCTAATCGAGATAATTTAAAACGCGTATTAACGAAAGATGTTATAAATATATAACGGACTTTAAAATAGTTAAACGGAAAGTAACCGGAAAAAGGCGGGATGTTACATTACCTACTCCTTAAAAGAAATTTCGTCTCGAAATTTAAGTAGGCGTAGTAGTCGTTGTTTCTTCCTCGAGATCTTGCGTTTCCGAATTCACGAATAGATGAGGATACTTCCGTTGCGTTTGATCTTGTCTTTCCCAAGTAAACTCGGGTCCCCTTTTGGCATTCCAACGGAACTTGACAATTGGGATTCGGCTTTGTTTTAACGGAGGTGTCCACAATTTCAACCGGTTCCTCCACAAAATGAAGTTTGTCATCGATAGTAAGCTCCTCGAGAGGGATGATGAGTTCGGGTTCGGCTAAACACTTTTCCAAGTTAGATACATGGAAAGTAGGATGAACGGAACTCAGTTGAGGCGGAAGATCTAAACGATAAGCAACGGTTCCAACACGCTCCAAAATTTCGAAAGGACCAATATACCGCGGATTTAGCTTCCCTCATTTCTCAAAACGGATTACACCTTTCCAAGGTGCGACTTTTAACATTACCCAGTCACCGACTTGAAATTCGAGGTCGTTGCGTCGTTTGTCGGTGTAACTCTTTTGACGACTCCGGGCCTTCCTAAGCCTATCTCGGATTTGAACGATCTTCTCGGTTGTTTCATGAATAAGTTCAGGACCGGTGATTTGTTTGTCGCCTACTTCGGCCCAACAAAGAGGAGAACGACATTTTCGGCCATATAATGCTTCGAATGGTGCGGCGTTAATACTCGCGTGATAACTATTGTTGTAGGAGAATTCGGCGAGAGGCAAGTGCTTATCCCAAGCTTTTCCAAAGTCGACAACGCAAGCTCGTAGCATGTCTTCCAAGGTTTGAATTGTGCGTTCACTTTGTCCGTCGGTTTGTGGATGATATGCGGTGCTCATGTCTAAACGCGTTCCCAATGCTTCTTGCAAAGTACGCCAAAATCTAGAAACAAAACGGCCATCTCGGTTGGTGATAATCGATAAGGGTACACCGTGTCGGGCTACGATTTCTTTGATGTAGAGTTGTGTGAGTTTCTCCATGTTGTCGGTTTCCTTCATGGCTAGAAAGTGCGCGGATTTGGTGAGTCGGTCAACAATGACCCAAATAGTATCATAACCGCCAACCGTCTTTGGTAGTTTGGTGATAAAATCCATCGTTATCCTTTCCCATTTCCATTGCGGAATTTCGAGTTGTTGAAGTAGTCCGGACGGTCTTTGATGTTCGGCTTTGACTTTGGAGCAAGTTAGGCACTTTCCAACATAAGTAGCGACGTCCCTTTTAATGTTCGGCCATCAATATAGTTGTTTAAGGTCGTGGTACATCTTATTGGCACCAGGGTGAATCGAGTATCGTGACTTATGGGCTTCATCTAAAATAAGACTTCGTAGGTCCCCATAACTAGGCACCCAAATCCTTCCGGCGTAATATCGGAGTCCGGTCTCCCTAATTTCGAATCGAGAGACGAGAATGTTCAAGAGCTCGTGTGAAAGGTTTTCATCCTTGAGAGCCTCATCTTGGGCTACCCGAATTTGGCTATTAAGTTTGTGTGGATGGTGATGTTTAAGGCTCGGACACGAAGAGGCACCGCTCTTTCTTTTCGACTTAAGGCATCGGCTACTACGTTTGCCTTCCCGGGATGGTAACGAAGCTCGCAATCGTAATCGTTCAAAGTTTCAATCCACCGTCGTTGTCTCATGTTTAGTTGCTTTTGATCAAAGATGTGTTGAAGGCTTTTGTGATCGGTGAAGATAGTACTCTTGGTTCCATAAAGATAGTGTCTCCACATTTTAAGTGCAAAGACAACGGCTCCGAGTTCGAGATCACGAGTCGTGTAATTCCGTTCATGAATTTTTAGTTGTCGAGAGGCATAAGCAATGACTTTCTTCCGTTGCATCAATACACATCCAAAACCATGTTTCGAGGCATCGCAATATACAACAAAATCATCATTGCCTTCGGGAAGTGACAAGATAGGAGCGGTGGTTAGCTTTGTCTTCAAGATTTGAAACGCGGATTCTTGCTTGGTCGCCCAAATGAATTTCTTTCCCTTGTGAGTTAAAGCGGTTAGAGGACGAGCAACCAAAGAAAAATCCTTGATGAATCTACGGTAGTATCCGGCGAGACCCAAGAATTGACGGATGTGAGTAGGAGTAGTAGGAGTCTCCCATTTACTAATGGCTTCGATTTTCATGGGATCGACTTTAATACCTTGATCACTTACAACATGACCAAGGAATTGAACTTCCTTCAACCAAAATTCACACTTGGAGAATTTGGCATAAAGTCGTTCTTGTCTCAAGAGTTCAAGCACAAGTCGGAGATGTTGTTCGTGCTCTTCTTCATTTTTAGAATAGATCAATATGTCATCGATGAACACAATAACGAATTTATCGAGATACGGTTTGCACACGCGGTTCATAAGATCCATGAACACCGCCGGTGCGTTAGTGAGACCAAATGGCATGACAAGGAATTCATAACTACCATAACGAGTTCGGAAAGCGGTTTTGGAGACATTTCCCCCCTTAACCCTCAATTGATGATAACCCGAGCGGAGATCGATTTTCGAATATACACAAGACCCTTGTAGTTGATCAAAGAGGTCATCGATGCGAGGAAGAGGATATCGGTTCTTTACCGTCAATTTGTTTAGTTCACGATAGTCAATGCACATTCGTAGGGATCCGTCTTTCTTTTTAACAAACAAAATCGGAGCGCCCCAGGGTGAATGGCTAGGTTGGATAAAACCACGATCAAGTAGTTCTTGGATTTGACTTTGTAATTCTTGCATTTCGGATGGAGCGAGTCTATATGGTGCACGTGCTACGGGTGCGGCTCCCGGAATAAGATCGATTTGGAATTCAACCGGTCGATGAGGTGGAAGACCCGGCAATTCATCGGGAAATACATCAGAATAGTCACTAACAATTGGCACATCATCGATGTGCTTCTCATCGGACTCGACTTTCTTAACGTGAGCAAGGATCGCAAAACAACCCTTACGGAGTAGTTTTCTAACTTTAATACACGAAACGAGGTTGAGTCCGGTGCAACTCTTATTGCCATAGACGATCAAAGGTTCACCATTCTCGATAGGGATTCGGATTGCGTTAAGATCACAAAGGATGTGAGATTTCATTTTGGCTAGCCAATTCATACCGATTATTACATCGAAGCTCCCTAGTTCCATGGGTATCAAGTCAATTTCAAACTCATTACCCAAAATGTTTAATGTACACCCCCGGTAATATGTGTCGGCACTCAATAGTTTTCCGTTGGCCACTTCAATGGTATAAGTGGTATCTAGTGGACGTGGTGGAGTATTAAAAGAATGAGTCAAAGTCTTGGATACAAAACTCTTATCAGCACCCGAATCGAATAAACAAGTAACATAAGTGTTGTTGAGAAGAAACGTACCCGTGACCAATTCATTATCATCTCGGGCTTCCTCGGTGTTGATGTTGAAAGCTCGGCCGCGCGTATTGGGGTTATCTTTCCTCTTCGGGCATGCATTTCTATAATGGCCCGTTTGGCCACATTCGTAACAAGTGACCGTTTTTGGAGGATTGGGCCCCTTTCGAGCGATGGGGGCGGTGCTTGTGCAATTGTTGGCCTTATGACCAACTCCTTGGCACCGGTGGCAAATTAGCTTGCCGCATTCACCCGAGTGGTGCTTGTGACATTTGTTGCAAAAAGGTTGAGTTCTGGCATAACCTTTCTTGCCGTCGTTGTTGAAAGGCTTTTTGGTGAAGGTATTGTTGTTGTAGTTGCTTGATGGAGTGGCTTCCCATTTTCTTTTGTTGTTACCCGACTTGTCCTCAGCTTTAGCTGCCGGTACTACGATTTCGTCCACCGTCTCTATCAATTTGCGGGCCATGTTCAAAGCTTCTTAATGATTAGGGGGTTTGGATGACATTACTCCGTGTTTGATGCTCTTTGGAAGACCATCCATGTAAAGTTCAACCCTTAAAGACTCGGGATTCACAAGGTTTGGGCACATCAAGGCTAGTTCAGAAAATCGTTGATTATAGGCCTGGAGGTCGTTTCCGACCGCTTTTAGAGTTCTTAGCTCTTGTTCGAGCTTTCGGGTTTCCTCGCGCGGAAAGTATTCGGTGATCATCTTTCCTTTCAAATCGGACCAAGAGAGAACATGGGCTTCATCGGTACCCACCGATTGTACATAGGTGTTCCACCAAGTGAGAGTGACGCCGGAGAAAGTGTGAGTGGAGTACTTGACCTTGTCTTGGTCCCGACAACCGCTTATGCTGAAAACGGCTTCCGTTTGCTCAAACCATCGAGTGAGAGCAACCGGTCCTCCGGTTCCATCGAAAGTGTGAGGTTTGCACCCCATGAAAGCTTTATAGGAGCATCCCTCGTTTGAGTTACCGGCTCCATTGTTGTTGTTGTTGTTGTGGTTGTTATTATTATTGTTGTTGGATGAGTGACCGGCCATGGCCGCATCTACGGCGGTGGCTATCATGCGTTGTAGAGCTTGTTCGGGAGTTTCATGGCGTGGCGCACGGCGAAGAGGCATTGTTCCTTCAAAACAAAAGAATACCGTTGGTTAGTATTCTAAATAATACTAACCGTGATATGGAATAAAGATAGAGAGAAAATTTTCCTTGACTCGCCTTAAATTCTTTATGCCACAATGTCGGAACGTTCATATGAGCCACCGTAATATAATCCCGGAAATTATATTACCCTGATTCATATGTGCATTCGACATCATTTCATATAGTCAAGGTGGTGTGTCAATCAAATTAAACAACGTGAGATTAAGATGAACTAAGAGTAGATATGAGTAGAAGCGTTCGAGTATAAATGCACAAGTAGTCAAGTAATTCCTACTTCAAGTCTATATGCCGGTTGTAGTCTAGACTCACCAATGTACCCTATGACTCGAGGTTGACACCAATGAACTCTAAATCCCTACTACCAACGCTCTGATACCATCTGTAGCGACCCGACCAAATCATGTTTGACGGCGCCGTCTACTTAGGTCCCGTTACGTGGTCATAAGTCTTTAAAACAACGTTTGACCAAAAGATATGTCGCATTCATTTCAAATGTAAAGATTGTTCAAAGTTTACAAGAATAGTTCCACCACAAGTTACGTTAGAAAGTTATAAGTACAAATGAAACTTATGCGACACAATTTAAAAGTAGCCAAAAGACGCTCCATGTATGCATATATACTCGACATCCAATTCAAGTATCAAAATAATGAGCGGAAGCATGTATCATGTATCGTTCAAGGACCTGAGAAAAACATAGAAATCTGTCAACGAAAACGTTGGTGAAATCATAGGTTTGAGTAAGTAAGTACAAGTGAACCACAAGATTTGCAACAATGAGATAATAGTAATACATTCCAAAAGTTTGTTTCACGAGCACCCAATTATCAATGCTTAACATTCCTTCCATAGAACCCCATCACAATAGTGTTAGAACATACACTGTTTCTCGAAAATACATTTCATTCGTAAACGGTAGCGAACCGTTTGAATGAGGGTTTGTCAAACCCATATGGCCATATAACATAAGTTCTCGCTTACACCCGGTAAGTGTAACTAATGATAATCGAATTGAGGATTTTTGTTCAAACTCGTATGTAGAATGTTTGTTTTCCTGTACTTGTTTTCACTTAGTAAAAAGAAACGTTTATGTTTTCTCATCCCAAATGTAAGTGCAAAAGAGTAAAAGTGGGACTATGATCTCACCTTGAGTGCACGAGTAGTAAAGTACTTCAACAAGTAAACGTGTGCAAAGAACAATGCTAGTCTTGACCTAAACAAATAGGTTGTATCAATAACGATAGTCACGATTGGTCAAAGATGTTCAATTAGTCCTATGGCTCGTTAAGACTCGATCATAATAGCATGTGAATCAAATTGTCATGTTTCATGCAAGGTACAAGTATAAAAGCATGTTAGAACGATTGCACAAACGTTTGGTTAAGTTTGATTAAAAGTCAACTTGGTCGGGTCAAAGTCAACGAAAAAGTCAACACGTTCGGGTCGGGTCCCGAACTATTTTTCTGAGGTTTTTAATCATATATGAGTATGTTAGAACAAGTTACATGTGAATCGGAGGTCCATAGCATAGCAAACATTTTTCGTAAAATGACCAACGAAGACATAGTCTGTCAGTGTATCTGGACGGCGTCCAGATTGTCTGGACGGCGTCCAGCTTTGAAGGCTGGGACGGCGTCCAATTATCTGGACGGCGTCCAGCTTTGAAATCTGGGACGGCGTCCAAGGGTCTGGACGGCGTCCAGATTGGTATTCCAGTCTGATGCAGTAAACTTCTAAGTACACGAACCAAAAACCAAACTAACACATTTCATGATCCGCAAACAACGAAAACATGTATCTTATATCATCGGAAAGGTATTTTGACAAAGGATACAACTAACCACATATCATCAATCGAGTTTATCATTTACAATAACCGAATTCTCGTCAAGTGATCATTTAGAGTTCGTTTTCCAAGTTTCAAGTTCACAAATTCATTTCATGATTCGATAGTCCAATCTACACCTACGATATGCCGTTTCGAAGGTAATTAAGCGTACATTGCAACTAAACACTTACTAACAACATTAACAAGCATTCAATGCATCAAAAGTTCATTTTAAGGTTCATCAAACCCTAATTAAAAATCACAAAATCAATAATCATGTTAACGCAAGGTTTTCATATCATCCAACATACCAAAACGAAACTAACGATGCTAGTAACACTTTTAACACAGTGGGTTTAACATCTAACAACATTTAATTAATCAAAATCAAAGATTAAACTAACCCATTTCAAGTGTTCATGCTAGTTACACCAAATAACAAGATCGAGCATACAAATTACATACACGACATCAAAATGAGCCATAGACACTAACTAACACCATTTCAAGTCAAAAACACAAATTTAGAGAAATCTAGAGTTTTAGAAATGTTACCCAAACTAGATGAAGTTGGTACCAAAATGAAGAGGATGAAGAGAGGATCACGAATATGTAATTTATTTTGTTGTAAGCCTCCTAGATCGAATTTAGATGATGATTGAATGAATTTGGTAATTGTGTGTGTGTTCTTGCTAGAGAGAAAGAGAGAGAGATGGAGATGATTGAATGGTGGTGATTGGGGTGGACTAGTTGACCTAGTCAACTAGTTTACCCCGTGTCAATTTTAGTCCCTCAAGTTAGAATCGGGTGCGTGAATTACCTAATCGAGATAATTTAAAACGCGTATTAACGAAAGATGTTATAAATATATAACGGACTTTAAAATAGTTAAACGGAAAGTAACCGGAAAAAGGCGGGATGTTACAATTCATATATATAAAGCTACCTTATTCGAAGGTTTAAACTTGTAATCACTAGAACATAGTTTAGTTAATTCTAAACTTGTTCGCAAACAAAAGTTAATCCTTCTAACTTGACTTTTAAAATCAACTAGACACATGTTCTATAACTATATGATATTCTAACTTAATGATTTAAAACCTGAAAACACGAAAAACACCGTAAAATCGGATATACGCCGTCGTAGTAACACCGCGGGCTGTTTTGGGTTAGTTAATTAAAAAAATTGTTAAACTTTATTTTAAAAGTTGTTCTTCTGGGAAAATGATTTTTCTTATGAACATGAAACTATATCCAAAAATCATGGTTAAACTCAAAGTGAAAGTATGTTTTCCAAAATGGTCATCTAGACGTCGTTTTTTCGACTGAAATGACTACCTTTACAAAAACGACTTGTAACCTATATTTCTGACTATAAACTTATACTTTTTCTATTTATATTCATAAACTTAAGTTCAATATGAAACTATAGCAACTTGAATCACTCAAAACGGATTTAAAACGAAGAAGTTATGGGTAAAACAAGATTGGATAATTTTGCATGTTGTAGCTACGTGAAAATTGGTAACAAATCTATATTAATCATATCCTAGCTAAATCATATTGTATTATACATGTATTCTATTATATTATGTAATCTTGGGATACCATAGACACGAATACAATGTTTTGACATATCATATCGACCCATCTATATATATATTTCGGAACAACTATCGACACTCTATATGCAGTAATGTTGGAGTTAGCTATACAGGGTTGAGGTTGATTAAAAATATTATATATAATTTGAGTTGTGATCTAGCCTGAGGCTTGTATACACGAGGTCGTGGATTGATTCGAGATATTATATATTGTTTTATTTTCTGTACATCTAACTGTGGACAACTAGTTGTAGGTTACTAACGAGGACAACTGACTTAATAAACTTAAAACAACAAACGTATTAAAAATTTTGTAATTATATTTTGAACATACTTTGATATATATGTACAAATTTGTTATAGGTTCGTGAATCGACCAGTGGCCAAGTCTTACTTCTCGACGAAGTAAAAATCTGTAAAAGTGAGTTATAGTCCCACTTTTAAAATCTAATATTTTTGGGATGAGAATACATGCAGCTTTATAAATATTTTACAAAATTGACACAAGTACATGAAACTACTTTCTATGATTGAATGATCGAAGCCGAATATGCCCCTTTTTGCTTGGTAGCCTAAGAATTAGGGAACATCACTAATTTTGAGAATTAGTGCACGCCTAATTGACACGAATTCTAAAGATAGATCTATTGGGCCTAACAAACCCCATCCAAAGTACCAGATGCTTTAGTACTTGTTTTATATCATGTCCGATGGATGTCTCAGAATGATGGGGATATTCTTATATGTATCTTGTTAATGTCGGTTACCAGGTGTTCACCATATGAATGATTTTTATCTTTATGTATGGGATGTATATTGAAATATGAAATCTTGTGGTCAATTATTATGATTTGATAAATATATAGGTTAAACCTATAACTCACCAACATTTTTGTTGACGTTTAAAGCATGCTTATTCTCAGGTGATTATTAAGAGCTTCCGCTGTTGCATGCTAAAATATGGACAAGATTTGGTGTCAGCATGCTTGTATAATATTGTATAAAACTGCATTCGAGATTTACTTTGTTGTAACATATTAATATTGTAAACCAATATGTATTGGTAGTGTGTAACTGTGATATTTTAGATTATCATTTCTGAATAATCTAGGTGGTGAATTTTTAACCTTGTCGATAAAATAAAGGTTATGGTTTGTTTTTAAAAACGAATGTAGTCTTTGAAAAACGTCTCATATAGAGGTCAAAACCTTGTCAATTAATATGGAACGTTTATAATCAATATGAACGGGACATTTCAGTTATGACACCATTTGAGTAATTGTCGACTGTCTCACCAAATCTGCACATTTCCTACCTATGAAGGAAATGGATAAGATGGAGAAATTGGTACGATTATACATGAAGGAAGTTATTTCAAGACATGGACTACCTATTTCCATTATATCTGATCGCGACAGTAGGTTTACATCAAGGTTTTGGCAATCACTACATGAAGCTCTAGGGACTCGTCTGGATATGAGTACTGCATATCATCCTCAAACTGATGGGCAAAGTGAAAGGACCATTCAGACTCTTGAAGACATGCTTAGAGCATATGTGATCGATTTCAGAAACGGATGGGATAAATATTTACCATTGGCAGAATTCTCGTATAACAACAGTTATCATACGAGTATTAATGTTGCACCATTCGAAGCACTTTATAGAAGAAAGTGTAGATCCCCTATCTGTTGGAACGAAGTAGGTGACAGGCAACTGACTGGTCCCGAGATCATACAGGAGACTACTGAAAAGATTGTGCAAATCAAGGAGAGATTGAAGATCGCCCAAAGTCGTCAAAAGAGCTATGCTGATGTTCGAAGGAAGCCGTTAGAATTTCAGGTTGATGACATGGTTATGTTAAAGGTGTCACCTTGGAAAGGTGTGATACGCTTTGGTAAGAGGGGTAAATTGAACCCAAGATACGTAGGACCATTCAAGATCATCGAACGTATTGAACCGGTGGCTTATCGACTCAAGCTACCACAACAACTTACTAGAGTACACAATACCTTTCATATCTCGAACCTAAGGAAATGCCTTGCAAAAGAAGACCTCACTGTTCCTCTTGAAGAAATCCAAATTGACGAGAAACTGCATTTTATAGAAGAGCATGTCGAAATCATGGATCGAGAAGTCAAACAGCTCAAGCAAAGCAACATACCTATAGTTAGGGTTTGTTGGAATGCTCGAAGAAGTCCTGAGTTCACTTGGGAAAGAGAGGACCAGATGAAACAGAAATATCCACAGCTGTTTACAAATACCGCCCATTGAATAGGTATTACTTCAAATTTCGGGACGAAATTTCTTTAACGGGTAGGTACTATCATGACCAGGATTTTTCCATGATTATATATTGAAAAATATTAATATTTACATGATTAAATATTTTCAACATATTAAGCAATCAAACTTTTTAAGACTTGATTAATTGAAACGAATTTTATGTAAACGTGTGACCACCCAACTTGTCTGATGATTCACGAACGTTATAACTTGTAAATAACATGATAATATATATATGAACTTATATATATTTAACATGATGAAATGATAATTAAGTATCTCATTAAGTATATTAACAATGAACTATATACATAAAATGAGACTACTAACTTAAGGATTTCGAAAAGATATATATACGTAACGATTATCGTTGTAATAACGTCTTAATATTTATATATCGTATTAAGATATATTAACACACTATGTTATCATGATAATATAACAATTTAACATCCCATTAGATATAATAACAATGGGATTAATTACATTTAACAAGGTCATTAACTTAAAGGTTTCAAACAACACTTACATGTAACGACTAACGATGATTTAACGACTCAGTTAAAATGTATGTATATATATATATATATATATATATATATATATATATATATATATATATATATATATAGATGTATTAATACACATTTGAAGGACTTCAATACATATATCAAAACACTCTTACTTAACAAAAAAAATCACAATTGTATTCCCATTTGTTTTCATCAAGAATTCTACTCGTATTCGCTCGGTATTTGCACTCGTATTATACCCAGCTTCTAGATGTATTTACTATTGGTATATACCAATAAAAATCTGCTCCTTAGCAGCCTTAAATGATTAAGGAACATGTGGAACCAACTATTTGTCAAGTAGCATGAATTATTTAGCAAGAAAACAAAATTAGGAATCTTTTCTTTCTTTATAAACTAAAAATGTTTTTATGCATACACACCATTTCTTCATTCCATTTTCTCATACTTACACTCCCAATTTTATCTCAAAATACTCCTAACTTCATACTTGATTATCTCCAAGTATTTTCCCCATCATTAGCTTCAATTACAAGCTTTAATCATCATAAAAACAACCTAAAATCAAGAAGTTGCAAGATTACTTCCAATCTTTTTAATCCAATCCAACAACTCATCAAAGATCAAGAACTTCCATCTAATCTCAGTAACTTTTCATTCTTAATCAAGGTAATAATTATGTCCAAGCTTTGGTTTAATTCCTATAAACATAACTACCTTAAATCAAGTAGTAATCTTACTTGAACTTGTTTTCGTGTCATGATTCTGCTTCAAGAACTTCCAAGCCATCAAAGATCCTTTGAAGCTCAAGTTATTTTCTCATCATTTAGAGTAGGTTTACCTACTATACTTGAGGTAGTGATGATGTTCATAACATCATTCGATTCATATATATATATATATATATATATATATATATATATATATATATATATATATATATATATATATATATATATATATATATATATATATATATATATATATATATATATATATATATATATATATATATATATATATATATATATAACTATCTTATTCGAAGATTTAAACTTGTAATCACTAGAACATAGTTTAGTTAATTCTAAACTTTTTCGCAAACAAAGTTAATCCTTCTAACATAACTTTTAAAATCCACTAAACACATGTTCTATATCTATATGATATGCTAACTTAATGATTTAAAACCTGTAAACACGAAGAACATCGTAAAACCAGACATACGCCGTCGTAGTAAAACCGGGGGCTGTTTTGGGTTGGATAATTAAAAACTATGATAAACTTTGATTTAAAAGTTGTTCTTTTGAGAAAATTATATTTCTTATGAACATGAAACTATATCCAAGAATCATGGTTAAACTCAAAGTGGAAGTATGTTTTTCAAAATGGTCATCAAGATGTCGTTTTTTGACGGAAATGACTACCTCTTTCAAATATGACTTGTAACCTGTAACTCCGACTATAAACCACTACTTTTTGAGTTTAGTTCTAAATACTACAGTTCATTATGAAACCATAGCAATTTGATTCACTTTAAACGGAGTTGTAATGAATATTTGGCGAGCAAAACAAATCTGCTAAAATTAACGTTGTATTGACGAAATTTATATTGTAAAAACTATATTAACCATATCCTTGCTTACTTTTCCTATATATATTTGGACATGTTATCATTAGTATAACAAAATATTATAATCTTAGTTAATTCCGAGATTGTATATATATAATAATCTTGGTACATTCCATGACAATAAGTATACAATACGTTTTGATAAATCCTAAGATAATAAGTATACAATATGTTTTGATAAATTCTAAGACAATACCTATACAATACGTCTCTGGGTTGATGCAAAGACAATATGTATACAATACGTCGTGGGGTAATTCTAAGATTATATATATACCGATTATTGGACTGTTGGACATTTCGGACTATTTTGGACTACTAACAAAGGACTACTAACATAAAAATGTTAAAAATTAATATATAAGTATTCTATGAATTTGTTTTATTTTATTCACATGTCGTATTATTATCTGAATCATTATTATTGTTATAGGTTCGAGAATCCAAGGACGACGGCCATATTTTTAATAAGCTAAAAACTTATTATTAATATACTTTTACTACCGTGAGTATATAGTCCCATTTTTAAACTCTAAAAATATTTTGGGATGAGAATACATGCATTTTATGTTTTACACCATGGACGCAAGTACTTAAAATATATTCTACGTTGAGTTGTACCACATTGCATATCTTCCCTAATAGCTTGGTACCTAATATTTACATATTGTAAGAACATGTAAGCGCGAATCCTATTGATAGATCTATCAGTTTTAACAACCCCAACTGGGCTAGTCGCTCTAGTATCGTAAACAATTGCATAGTATTTCGTTTTTACTACACTTGGTACAGTGTAGGGAGATTTCATAATAAAGGGAATATGCTACATTTATGGTTAAGTATGTTACTGAAGCGCTCAACAACTTATAGAATATTTTTATTGAAATATTTATAACTATGAAATCTTGTGGTCTATATTTATATCGATGCTAGCTTTAAACCTATATATCTCACCAACCTTTATGTTGAATGTTTAAGCATGTTTATTCTCAGGTCCTTAAGAAAGTCTTCTGCTGTTGCATTATCTGAGCAAGCTATGCATGGAGTCTCATGCATTTGTTTAAATGAAGTGTTGCATTCAATAAAACCTCTGTCATGTATTATATTCGACTGTTATGTCACGTGTGTAGTATTTGGAAACCGATGTATTATGGGGATTATTTCTTAAATAATCGCCCACTTGTTTAAAACATGCATTATGTACAATAAGGGTGTGTCTTTTTATGAAACGAATGCAATATTTTCTAAAATGTATCATATAGAGGTCAAATACCTCGCTATGGGACCAATGAATAACGTACCGTGTTTATAGTTATATGGACGAGTTGTTTCACCTAAACCTCAATTTTCCATTTCATTTTACACATCTCATTTTTTTTGCTTCCTCTCATCTTTCTCTCTTCATAGCCGACGCCACCACCACCACTTCTCATCATCATCATCAATTAGATATAGCTTGGATCATTCAATTGTTCATATAATCGGATTGCTCTCTTCATCCTCTACGCGATTATATCAATCTTTTCTTGATTAAGGTATAAACCATAACCCTAAATTTTTCATTTTTATTCATTTTTACTATTTTTGATGATATTATGATTGTATAATACTTGTGTATTGTTGTATTGATGATTGGATGCGTAGAAATACTCGTTTATGTATGTTTTCGGTTTGATTAATTTTGGACAGCAGCTTGTTGTTTAAAATCAGTGAACTTAACATGGATTTTTGATTAAATAAAGTGTATAGATGAGTTCCTCTCATCAAGACAATAATTATAGGCATTGGATTCATGTTGTTTTGAGTTTCGGATCAAAAGTTATGCTTAATTTAGGGTTTTGATGGAATTAAAATGTAAAAACGTGTGTAATCAGTTTTGGTCCGACTTTGTGACCATTTTTGGAGTCTATATGGTGTACCATTGGGTTAGGATTGATGATTGGATGAACATTCATGTTCGGGTCATCGAAATCCGAGCCACGGATCACCCGAAATGGCTGAAACAAGATTTAAAGCGGATTAATGTTTCAAGTTGGTTCATGGCTGTTTTTCACGACTCATGAACTGACCTTAGGGTGTTCTTGAGTGTCCTAATGTGTAGGTTTGATTGGTTAGACGAAGATATATATAAAATTCGTCAAAAACTGACACCCGAGGCTCAAGTTATGACCTGACAAACTTTTAATTAAACTTATGGTTATAAAATTTGAACTTATGTTATAAATAATGATTTTCATTATTATTAAATTACTTAAGATATAAAAGTAATTATTTTTAATTGATACTTATGATATATATTTATTATGTCATTTAATAATTACATTATGATTTAATTATTCTTATAATTAAAACTTATGATTAATAATACTTTTATTATTAATGAAATATTCTTATGATAAGTATTAAACTTTATGACATGAGATTATTATATCAAGACTTATAATAAATATTAATTAATTATTTAATTATTATAAGGCTCAGTTATTATTTAATTATAATTTAATTATTAAATACTTATGGTTTAATAATTATAATTAAATACTTATGATATGATTAATAATTCATTATTAATTAATAATACTTATGATATGATTAAAAATTTATTATTAATTAATAATACTTATGTTATGATTAATATTTAATTAATTAATTAAATACTTATGTTATATTAATTATATCATTTAAACTTATGTTAACTTTATAATTCAATTTAATTTAATTAAACTTATGATATGACATGATTATACATATATGACTTTAAATAACATTATAACTTATATTATTAATATAATATACACTTTAAAATTCAATGTAGACTAAGTTTGACCAAGGTTGACTTTTGAGTTGACTTTCAGTTGACTTTTGTTGACTATTCTAATTAAGGAAACTTTTCTAAGTTAAAAACTTTCCCAAAAATAGAAACTTTCCAAAAATGGAAACCTGCTAAAAATTGAAACTTTCTAAAAATAGAAAGTACGTGTTAAACGCTATCCTGATCATACCGAAACATACTGAGTGTTGATCTATGCTTATTTACAATAAGTACTATAGCTATCATACTAAGGCTTGACCAAAGTTAGTTATTTATATCGACCCGCTTTATTTATAGGTAGGAGTTGTGATCATTCTTGGTCACTTTACCATTTGTTGTTCGCATTTCTGTATTGTTGCTTCATTTGCTTTAAGGTGAGTTATAGTCCCATTTTTCTATTTTAAATCTGTTGGGATGAGAATACGTGCAATTTATTTTATATATTGAACACAAGTGAAAATTGGTTTAAATTATTCATTGTGAGTCGAACGAAAATATTCCATAATCTGGTAATTTTAATCACTGGTTTCTACTGGTGAATGCGAATCCTATGGATAGATCTATCGGGCCTGACAGCCCCATTTCGTGCTAGTCGCGCTAGCAGTTACAGACGTAATGTATTAGTACTTCGTATTTTGGAAGATACACTTATTCAGTATATATTTTTATATTGGTTTTGTTAAGGGTATGGAGTTGTTAAGTGATTACCAGGTGGCTTACGGGTTAATGGAATAATATTTTATATGTTTTCGATCATATAATTTTGTGGTTCAAATGAGTCTTTATGTTTTCAAACATAAATTTTTATGGTTTAAATTAATTATTGTTTGCAATATTAAACATAAAATTCCCTCAACATTTTTTTTGACAGTTTACTCGCATGTTTTATTCTCAGGTTCATGATTGATTGCTTCCGCCGTGCTTAGAGAGTCTGCATATTTATGATGACAACTTTTGTTAAACATTAACTTGTATTCTATTTTTATACATTAAATTGTGGGTGTTTGTTGACTTTGTTTTGGTCAACTTTTGGTTAAGTATTTATGTATGGTTTTTCTAAACTTACATATTTTGGTAGATTTCCTTTATAGAAATCATTTTTAAATAAAGAATGCAAAGTTATTTATTAAATTTATTTAGAGTTATGATCAAGCTGTGGGACCAAGTAACGGAGCCGTTAAGGGTACTTGACGGGCCATTACATAAACCCTAATATTTAAATCCTAATATCAAAAACCTCAACATACGCTCGAAAAACACAATAATTTTTATATATTTCTTTTTCGAGCGTTTTTCCGCCAAAATAAAAACATTTATCACAAAGTGTCTTTATTAATTGTTCATATTTTCATTCAATCTATAAAGTTCGTGAACAAAGTTTTTTCAAAAAACGAAAAAAAAAATTTGCTTCCCACCGATTGGTTAATTCCCCCTTAATCCTACCACTATATATATATATATATATATATATATATATATATATATATATATATATATATAGGGGCAGGTTCAAACGAGAACTACTAAAAAGGTGAGAACTGCGAGAACTATTTAATTTTATAGTTTTTATGCGTCTAAATGCAACAAATTACATGTAAATGTTAATTAATACATATATTATTAACAAACATGTGTTCATTAGCTCAAATTACATGTTAAATTGTTAATTATATGAAACTTTTTACATGTTCGAAAATAAATATGCACATGTGAATGAGAAACTATATATTTAATTATATAGGTAAAATATAAGTGTTTTTCAACTATTTTATGTTCATTCATATTCATACTCTTCATCAAGTTCTATGTGTAATTCAATCTAGTTGCATGTGAAAATCTTTATAAATCAAAAGTTCTCGTAGTTCTCGCCTTTTTTATAGTTCTCGTTTGAACTTTTGGCTATATATATATATATATATATATATATATATATATATATATATATATATATATATATATATATATATATATATATATATATATATATATATATATATACCCACACACAACATTTTCTTTTTTTCCTTCAAATTTACAATTTACTCCCCTCGCACTTGGGTAATAATTGTAATTTATCATGGGTATAAATAATAATGCCAGGAGTATAAAAGTTATATTCACTATTTAATACAAACTCAACAAACAAAATTCACCAAATTTTTTTAACAGATTTATCTTTCTGTTCGCCGCGAGTTAGGTTCCACCGCCATCACCGTTCAACTCGAAATAATTTTACGAACTAAACGCAGTAAATTGTATTCAAAACGGAGCTTCGATGCACTACCAATGGTTTCTTTTTTCCAATAATTATGAGAGTAATTTGAATTTACAGTTTAAGTTCTTAAAATATTTATGATCACGCAAATATAATTATTATAATATTAATTATACATGACGACTCCACCAAGTACCATTATTTTGCTGAAATGTCTACGAACTTACTAAAATTAAACTCGCGGGTTACACTTCTATTCAAAAAATATTTATATATAATAATTCTAAAATAGTATAACTTATACTTTACTAATGTTACATTCCATGATAAAATTTCAAGTACTCTAAATATAATGTAGTATTTAATTTATATATTAATAATTAATAATATATTAATGATGAGAACAAAATTGTAGACATTAATTTATTAAGCCACCAAAAACCACTTTTAAAATTTGTCAACATCACGGGATCTTAAACTCAAAAGAACTTTTAAAATTCGTCAACACCACATGCTCTTAAACTCAAAAGAATTTTTTGAATTTGTCAACACCACGGGCTCTTAAATAATTCTTATACATTTCATATTTTTTTAGTATCGTTATTTACATACCAATATAATCTACAAATTACATTTTTTGCACAGTTTTTTACACACCCGTGCAACGCACGGGATCAAAAACCTAGTATATATATCGTCAAAAGTTCAAATGAGAACTACAAAGATGACGAGAACTGCGAGAACTTTTAATTTTCAAATATTATCACATGTGAATAGATTTAATCACCCATAAATGTTGATGGAGAGTTACAATGAACATAAAATAGTTTGAAAAAATTACCTATATAATCAAATATATACTCTTCCGTTCACATGTGCATATTTGTTTGTGTAACTTGTAAACATTTCATATAATTAACAATTTAACATGTAAAATATGATAATGAACATATAGTTGTTAATGAATGAGCATTAGTTAACATTTGCATGTATTTTGTTACAATCAAATGCATAAAAACAATGAAATTAAAAAGTTCCCGCAGTTCTCGCCTTTTTTGTGGTTCTCGTTTGAACCTGCCCCTATATATCATTTGTGGTCCACATTTGTTTATCCAGTTTGTACCACAAAATTTGCTTAGCCATGGATCTGTCCACCATATATATGAACATTAAGATTAGGTGAGAATATGAACATTAAAAAAAGACAGTTAGTGATAAATGTTATTATATTGACCAAAAAAACGATCGAAAAATAACATTTTTCGGTAAATGTTATTCTTGAAATTAATCGTGATGCGTGTTATTCTTCAAACTTTTTTTATTTAATGTTAATTTTTTTCAAACTTTAACCCGATTTAAAGTTTAGGATTTTGGGTTACTAAACACAAAACCCTAAACCGTAAACTGTTCGTGTTAAAAAATTAAATCTAAAACCTAATCCCTAATTTCTAAACCCTAAAAAAATGCTCGAATAATAACATGCATTACAATGAATGTTATTAGGAATAACATTTATCGAGCAATGTTATTTCTTTGAGCATTATCTAGTTAAAATAATGAAATTTATCACAAAGTGTCTTTTTTAAATGTTCATATTTTCACTTAATTTTAATGTTTCTAAAAAATTTAAAAAAAGAAAAAAAAATTTACTTCCCCTTGCCTCCAAAAAAGTGATCCCCAATTGATTATATATATATATATATATATATATATATATATATATATATATATAGTGGACCAATCCATGGATAAGCACTAAATGGGGTACAAACTGGATAAGTAAAATTTTAATTTTTTTTTTAAAAACGATCCTTTAATATGCAAATAGAAGAAAACGAAAAAATTTTAAAAAGTTTTTTAACAAAATCGTTCGAAAATCGATGATGAATGGTAAACATCGATGATGAATGGTAAAAATTGATGATGAATGGTAAAATTAACCATTCATATGGTTAATTTATCATTCTTTTTGTTCGCGATGAATGATAAAATTAATCAATGCTAAAAAAAGAAGATGAATGGTTAATTTAACCATTCATCTGTTTATGATGAATGATAAAAAAAACAGATGAATGGTTAATTTAACCATTCATCTGGTTTTTTTTAGCATTGATTAATTTTATCATTCATCGTAAATAAGATGAATGATAAATTAACCCGATGAATGGTTAATTTTACCATTCATCATCGATTTTTGAAAGATTTTGAACTTTTTTTTTATGAAAAAATTGATTAGAGGTGCATTTTAATGCAGATTTATGAATGTAAAAAAAAATTCAAATTTTTTTTTTATTTTGCTTATCCCGTTTGTACTCCTTTTAAGCTTATCCATGGATCGTGCCTATATATATATATATATATATATATATATATATATATATATATATATATATATATATATATATATATATATATATATATATATATATATATATATATATAGTGAGGATCCAATAAGAACCTTTTTAATAAGAGAACTTTGAGAACTTCCATTTCTAACAAAAATTAGGGAGGGTACACATTTAAGATTATTTAGAACATGTTCGAATTGTTAGAACTACTATATTTTTGTTAGAACTACTCGAAATATAAATTTAGACCAATTTAGTGTTTAGGATTTATGGTTTTGTATTTTGAATTTAGATCCATAAAATATAAACCCTAAACTTTAAATCTAAACCTTAAACTCTAAATCATAAATTTAAACCGTAAAATGTAGAAATTGAATGTAGAACATTATGTAGAACATCATGTTCTACATGAATGTAGAACAAACTGGTTTCCATGCATTTAACAAAAATGTTGTAATAACTCCAATTTTGTACGCCCTCATTTTTTAAAAAAAAAATATATAAACTCCTATTTAACTTACATAATATATAAAAAAAACTTAAAAACTTGATATTTTGAACTTGGGCTAATTATTATTGAACTAAATTAATATAATTAGAACATGAGTTCAATAACTAATTGTCAAGACAAGTCCTATTACTTAAATTAACTTTCGTTTAATAACGGAGAATTTCATGTCATGATCGATAAATTTCAGGTCCCAATTAAAATTTTCTCGATCATGACAAGTTTTTTAGCTTGCGACCATGCGATTTGTTCCTAAATAATGCTTTCGCACGGTCGCAAGGTCGCAAGGTGACATTGCGAATAGCAAGTGAGTTATGTGAATTACATTTGAGAAATGGGGTAAGCTTTATTGAATTGTAATAAGTTCCTTGTAAACTTTCAAATGTCGTATCTTTTTATTCGTATCTCCGATTTACTCACCATTTTTAAAACAATATAATAAGTTCACTGCATTTTTGAATTGCATCTGTCAAAGGCGGTTTGTCCCAACAATTTTTCAAATCCGGCCTAAAAGACCTTCAATTTTTTTCGTTTTCATTGATTTTTACTATTAAAAGCACTTTGATCGCTCATAACTTGCTATAGAACATTTAAATTCGTGATACGTTTAATTCTACACCGTTATTAACTAAAACTAAACGAAAACCCTAAATCAATTTGAACTACATTATATAACATGATAATCACACATTTGTACATATTTCACAACTCGGAATATGCAGTTGATTTTTTAATATATATATATATATATATATATATATATATATATATATATATATATATATATATATATAAAATTTGGACTTCGTTTTTAACATAAACATATAGATCAATAAAAAATACACTTGAATATGAGCTACGGATCAAAAGATATCGCGATATGAAAATTTTCGATCCCGTCCGCACATGCCGAATCGTAAGAACACCTTGCGACCTGGTGTTCGCAAGGTTGCAAGCTCAAGTCGCAAAGTCGCACGGGCACCTTGCGACTTGCGATAGCATTTTGACTTTTTTTTTTAATTATTTTGATGGCGTATCGTTATAATACGTTTGAAAAATGAGCGTTTTGATTAATAGCTCTTACACGAGTTCTTATGCAGCGTTAAAAAAAATATTACAATCTGAGTTGGACATATTTAGCGCCTTTAAGTCTCTAACGCTTGTTACAGGGTGTTAAGGGGCGTTAAATTAGACATTTTGAGGGCGTTAGTTACATTTGCAGAGGAAAATGAACAAATTTAAAACCCAATCAAAATTTGACACCTCATATCACCTTATTTATTTATTTAGTTATTTAAATATTTCACTTAACTTCCAATCATATTTTACCATATTATCCAAAATCATTTCACCTAAATTTAACATTCAACATAACACGCCCTCAAATTTATGTTACATTACAATCAGATTCTTCTCTATTTCAAACAAGTGCATAATTTGACAGTAGGTCACCGCTAAAAACCATGAAGGGGATATCCTCTAATGTTATCAAGGTTGCTTTCAATGATAAGGTTCCGGAAATGCGTGTGAGTGTTTAAACTTTAAAGTTTAAAAGAGAAAAAAAAAAGTCCCAACCTTTATAGCATCTTGGAAAAAACTTCATCTTGTTAGAAAACAAGAACTAAATTTCAAATTTATGGAGACTTTTAAAACCAACAATGTAACTCATAGACTTTTGAACACCCATTATATGACTTTTTATGATATTACAAAACAAAACTATGGTCCTAAGTGGCGGAAGATTGTGTAAATCAAAGGGGTATTCGCCCCACCTTGATCTAACGAGAAAAAAATTTTACACACAAAAAATTTATCAAACAATAAGGCATTTTTTTTAGTGTTTACCCCTGCTAACATGAAAAATTTATTAAATTTTTACACCCACATTATTTGTATCCGGGTTCAAATTCCGCCGCTCCTCATAAAATCACATATTCTCGTCCCCAAAACATACTTAGAGTTAGAGACGTTTACCGGACACGTCGTCTTTTCCAGATTTTTATTATGAATTCACAAGTTTTGGTTAAAAACGGGTGAGTTTTAGTATATAAGAGAAATTAGTCTTGGTAAAGAGGTATTTATATTTCGTGTAAATATTGGGGATGCACAATCTTGATTTTGGCCGACACCAAAATTATTTTTAACCATTATCTTAGAAAAGTTCGCTATAAAAATGTTGTACATAGTGGTTAGTTGATATTCTAGCATGATGTTTAATACGATCGACAACAATTTTATACCGACAGCTCTAAAGGTCGTCGTTAGAAGAAAAAAAAGTTCTAAGGTTTTTCCTGTACGAGTTATTTGGGAGGGTGAGTATTCCAACCCCATAATCTACGTACGCAGCCCATCAGAATTTTCCCTAGATGATTTCAACTCTTCCGTGACTACCATAAGATTTGAACCTGAAATCTCTTACAAGGATATCAGAGCCCCATTTGGTAACATTTTTCCATCGAATTTACATTATTACTCCACAATTCTATTCTTCTTGCATAATCTACACGCAATAGTCGGCAATACCAACGACAACATTAAGAATGAAGTCTGAAACTACATAGAGTTTTGATTGGCCAATGATAAAAGCATTAACGTTTTAAATAAACTCATCACATATGTATAATAATCGAGGTATATTGTATAACAACAACAACAACAACAACAACAACAAAACCCAATACCACATAAGTGCTGTATGGGGGAGGTGAGATGTAGACAATCCTTCCCCTATCCGAGAATAAAGACAAGTCATTTCTTCACCCAGAGTGAAACACTCTCAAAAGTAGAGAAATTCATCTCTCTCTCTATTCGACGGATAAAGAGATTGCTTCCGAGAGGACCTCCGGCCTTTAAGTAGGAAAAAGTTTAAAAAGAAATAAAAATAATAAAATAAAAATAATTAGACGCCATGAAAATGGTAGAATCAAATTTCCATGGGTTTTAACTCCTGCCTGGAATTTAATTTAGGCTCTAAGAGTCAGTCAAGTCGCCAATAAATCGACGATTGTTGTCGACTCAATAGAGCCGTAGTATATTGTATAACTCATCACAAATTATAGTAGTAGTAGATCTACATAAATGATAGAGAAAATATCACCGTTTTTATTTTGATGAGTAAACATACAATACGAAATCAATATAGTATTTTCAAATAAATACTTTTGTTATTGCATATTGTGTGAGTCTCTAATTCATATCGAGTCTATATCGCTTAATTCATTCATTTGGTTTTAGACATTATTGTATTTGGACATTGGACTTTTGGATATCTTTGTTTGTGTTGCTTAAACGATTATGATTGTTTGCATGTTGATATAATCGTTAGTCGTTTAGGTAACGAGATCATTAAAGTTATATCCAAAGTTAAATTGACTAAGTTATTCGCACGAATGAGTCAAGTCGGTGTAATATTATAACTAAACTTTCATCTGCACGAACATGTGAGACATCTGTACGAATGTCTTGACATTCACATGGATGTGGCATGACATACTATAAATAAGGGTTACGGGTTTCATTAACATGTCACACATTTTGCAAAACCTAGCCGAGTTTTACGTATTCTGAGTCGTTCTTATTCATCTCAATACAAAGAAAAACTCTAGATACCGATCAAATTTATCAATACGTTGATCGATTTGATTAATTCGTCCTGTTACATAAAGTTTATTCAGTTAAAACTTGTTATATTGACTTCCGCTTAATAGATCGAGTATACGTTTTAGTTCTAAGATCACTAGGTAAACAAAGTGGTATCAGATCTTTAATTGTTGAACGAAATGTTTTTTAATCGAATTTTTTTAGTTGTTTAATCGGGTTTATGTTCAAGTTTAGGTTTTGGTCAAAATTTGAAATTTTTACGTTTATAATATGTGCTTTTTAGTCATTTTTAGTGTCAAATAGGTTTCCCCATGCTTCTATAGTAAAAGATTATGTTTTTGATGTAACGAACCGACTTTTTCGACTTACTTTTGTGCTTGTTACTTTCTGCGAAACTGCGTATTGTGCGTACTGAGCGAGTTTATGCTCTGGGATCTTATTTCATGATAATTACTTTGGTTAACATCTTACAACGTGCTATTAAGTGTTTAATCACTTAACTTGATCCCCGAATGCTTTTACGACCGTTGGTATCACTTGACGTTTGAAATGAGCTATGTACTTGGCACACGTTTAACTTTTGTCATAATTGGAATATTATGACTATGTAATACTAATTGTTATTTAATACTAATTGTTATTTTCTAATAATAATTACTTGGTTTATTGGATGCTTAATTACGCTTAGTAATTTACTAATGCACACTAGTTAGTCTTGTTGGACTTTTTGCCTTGTTGGACTTTAGCCCACCCTACTCTAGCTAATGGACCATTTAATTAGCTCAATATTTATGGATTAATGACCCATTAAGATGTAGGACAAAAACTCATTTATAAGAGGGAACATACTAGCATTTTTGTTAACCATAATCACAAATGTTGCATGGGATCCTAACAACTAGCACCACCTTTAGACCACCACTAACCAAAAAGTAAAAAGGTGTCCCCCTTGTCTCCCCCCTAAACCCCACGGCTACCACCACCATAATCCCCTATAAATACCAAGCAAATCTCACTCATTTTATACTTGATCTCATTCACATTTTACACACACTTACTCCCTAATTCTCTCTCTAGTCTTTCTCACTCTAAAAAGTGTAAGTTTTAAATTTTCTTCTTCTTCTTCTTCTTTTCTTCTTCATAGAATCGACATCATCATCATCACTAAAGGATCAAGCTTTTTAGCTTCTTGATCTTGTTATATCTTGAAGATTCAAACTTTGATTTGAATCCTTCAAGAACATGAAAGATTCAAGCTCTCTAGCTTTGAATCTTCATTGCTTTGTTGGATCTAAGTTTTCTAGCTTATGATCCCTTTATTTTATTAAAAAGATCAAAACTTGTGTTTATGATCTTCATGAAACTTGAAGATCTAGCCTTTTGCTTTAAGGATCTTCAAGAACATTAAAGATCCAAGCTTTCTAGCTTAGGGTTTCATTATTTTGTTAAAGATCTTAGCTTTTTAGCTTATGGTCTCATTACTTTTACTAGATCTTAGCTTTCTAGCTTATGGTCTCATTAATCTTGTAAAGATCCAAGCTTTCTAGCTTAGGGTTTCTTAATACTTGAGGATCTAAGTTATTATTGTAGATCTCATTTGCTTGGAACCTTTTTATGATTTTTATGGTGATAAAAATCAAGTCTTCATCATCTCATATGATGAAAATGCATAAACTTGTGTCAAAAGGACAAAGGTTGAAGCTTTATTGTGTTTATGCAATAAAGAGACAACCTTGATGTTCAAAACTTATAGAATGTTAGCTTTTACTCTTAGTTGTGTGTTGATGGTTGAAACTTGGTCAAAGTGATGCTAAAACATCAAAGAGTTGTACACATGAAGCTTACACGCATCAAGGATGAGAACTGTGATGAGCATCAAGCAACAAGTAACCCACCGGAGCACTTGTTTGCTGTTTTTCGGGGTCTGATCAGACTCCTAGGACTTCTGGAAAATTGATTTTCAGAAAGTTCGGTTCGAGTAGATGACTTTTCATTTAGGACTCGTCTAAATCCGATATACGCTCCAGGACTTATAGCCTTCCGAAAATCACAACGCCTTTGTAACGACGTGCTGAAAAATTCTGACCTACTCGCGCTTGAACCGTCGCCACGGTCAAACGACATCGAGTTAGGATCTGAAAATTGAACAGAGGTACAAGGACTCACATACGGAGCCTTGACCACTGACCACGAGTCTTTTCGGTTTGTATAGAGGTCGTAGAAGCTGTCCGAAGTCAGCCTTTGTTTCGATCTCTATTCTTGTTGAAAACTTACTTTATCTTTTACGAATGATGATGATGATGATGATGATGATGATGATGATACTTAAGACTTAATTTATTCACTTTTAAACTTTTGGGGACAATTTACTGACCTAGTAACCTTTGACTTAGGTTGAGAACCTTTCGGACCGACTTACTACTTGCATACTTTTCATAGCGGCTTTTACCGCACATTCACTGTGAGTTATAGCTCCCTTTTTACTTTAACTATTTTTAGGACTGAGAATACATGCACTTTTTATGTTTTACATACTAGACACGAGTACTTAAACTTTATATATGTGTGGGTGACATAACGGCACAAAGATTCCCCTTAGCACGCTAACGTTTAACTATTGGTTTATGAATCGGTAGACGCGAATCTTAGAGATTGATCCATAGGGTTTGAGATCCGCACCATGGCTAGTCGCGCTAGCATTCAACGGGTGTTTAATACTTCGTAAAAAGACGCACTCGCCAAGTGTAATTTTAGGGTTAATATTACATTAAGTTAGTTACCGGGTGCCCACGGATAAGCATATACTTTATCATACTGATTTGAAATACTGATTTGAAATGCTGATTTGAAGCACTGAAATCTCGTAGTCTATATTACATTACTGATTACAAACAAACTATAGCTCACCAACATTCGTGTTGACTTTTTAAGCGTGTATTTCTTAGGTGCTTAGACATTGTTGCTTCCGCTGTTAGACTTACTGTTATAGTCTTGGTGTTATAGACTTGCTGTTACAGACACACTGTGTTAGACTTCCGCTGCATTACTTAAAGATGTCTCAATCATGGAACTGTTACTTTGCATTCACAACTTATGTTACATTTGAACAATGGCTTTGTAATGACCTTTGTGTCACGTACTTATGTTAATGCTTTCTATTCGTAGAAGCACTTTATCTTTGTAAAACATTTGACGTTGGCAAAAACATTATCTTTTCATGAATGCAAAACTTGTTTTAAAACAGTATGTAGTATTATACCGTGTAATGAACATGCTGTTGATGATTCGTACATGATGGTTTTGTACGGGGCGTCACATTTGGTATCAGAGCCTTGGTTGTAGGGAATTAGGTTGCATTAGTGAGTCTTGACCGAGTCGAGTAGGATTCGCTAATAGGACTAATCTACAACTTGCTCGTTTACTTGTTTCTGCTGAACTGCTGCATGCTACTGCTTACTTTTACTGCTATATGATCCTGCTGCATGCTACTGCTTACTTTTACTGCCATATGAACTTGCTGTATGCTACTGCTTATTCTCGCTACTGCATGCTACTATCTGCTTTTTGCATGATACTTATGTTTGATACTGTTATTGTTGCCATGCTATGTACTGCTGTAGACGATCTAGGATGCTGTAGTTATTATGCCTGATTACGTTCTTGCTACATGTCTGCTATTCGCTGTACCGACTTGGAGAATTTATCTTTCCTAGTTCAGATGTTTTTCTGAACCCTTTTCCCACTCGTCTAACCCTAAGAACTAGTAATGTAATCCACCTGTTGCTACCGTTCCACCGTCCCAGAGATCGAAACATTACTTCACGCAATCTAGGAAGAGTACCCCTCGGAATGCACGCCCACTAAAGTTGATCCTCGGAGGAGGAGATATGTGAAGACTTTTCGGAGTTACCGCACCTCGCCCCACCCCGAGCTCACCCTAGTTAGCCACGTACAACGTATGAACATTAGAAGGTTGTTCAGTTTCCGCAAGTTGACCCGTATCCCGTACGCTTTCATGACCGTCACTTATCTCTCTCATTCTTCACCACTACTCGACGATCTAGCGACACTTCTGGACTTAGGTCCCTAACACTCTTAGGTATTGGAGAAGTCGGGAAGGCATCTCCTTTCACAAGGTCATAGTGTCTTCCACTGATGCTCAGCCATACCCAAAGACTTACGAGTCACCTCAAGACATATCGTATTACTACTTGCTACACGCACAACTCGACACGAGACCCAGATTGAATTTCTAGAAAGGAACCTAACAACATTACCTGAACCCGAATATTTTGAAGAAAATTTCGGAACATTTAGGCATTGATGCATGACCTATGGAACCTACGCACCCACACCGAGAAGTTGTGAGATTAATTATGTAGATTTTGTTTTGAGATAGCATAGATTAAAGCACCGTTAGATGAAATTGAGTAGAACTTGAAGTGATCACGTTACATTGACCATATGGAGTGATATTGAAATGAACGTACGATTTAGTACAATATAATGACGCCAGGCCAGCGTGATTATATGGAAGTAAATCATGCAGAAGTTCCAATGTTACTACGTAAGGAATATGAAGTGATTCAAAGAAAATTTTGGTAGGAACCACTTGAGTATACGCATTATGGTCTGTTAGAGGTAGGGAAAGAATAACCACATAGCCCAGATACCGTACAAGAAGGGCCTTGATTGCAGAATTGATAACCCAAAAATTTGTTATAGATATAGACACCCTCGGCACTTAAGGAAAAAGTTCTCAAATAGGAAAAACTTTGGACTTACTTGCGGTAGAGCAATCGTTATATCAGCTATGGAGACTCGCATGGATCCTGATTTTAGTTAGGGTACGTTTCGTCACAAATTTTTATTGTCTCGAAGTTGTTTAATACTAGAGTAATAGAAACCTTATATCTAAGAACCTTAGTGTTATGACTAATAAGCCATTAACAACCATGAGAGTTAAGTATTCTATAGGACAAGCTAATGGTAAGCTGGCAGAGATATAGGAATAATTTAAGGTAGTACTTTAAAATTAACAGGTGGGTCATTTGGAGATGACCTCATGTCAACAAAACTTGGAAGTTTTAAAGTAGTAATTGGAAAGGATTAGTTACCTACGCACAAGCAGATGTTATTTGAGAAGATTGGTAGAATTTTTCACGGTAGTATAATAAGATTTGGTTGGAATGAACCTTAAGATTAACCTAACACCCATCAATTTAGAAAGCTTGATGCAATAGTTGGAATGGACTTTAGGATTAACCTAATACTCATCAAGTTAGGAAGCTTTGATGAAATAGTTGGAACGGACTGGCTTTCAAGGATGAAAGAGAAAGTTATTTATAGTGAGAAGATTATTCGTATACCTCGCGAGAATGGTGAGCCAAAAGCCATCTGGGTTACTTCAACAACCCGAAATCCCACAATGGAAATGGGAAGGAATAACAATGGATTTCATCACGAAGCTACCGAAAACGGTAGGCGGTTATGACACTATCTGGGTTATCATTGACCGCCTCACCAAAACTGCTCACTTTCTAGTCAGGAAAGAAACCGATACAATGGACAAACTTGCACAATGATACATAAATGAAATTGTATCCCGTCACTTCAGCGATTCAAATTCTATATTAAAAACTACCCAAGAATCTTATTTGATACTCGTTCTTACGCGACTCTAAATCCTAACTTATTCCGAGAGATTTCGTATTTGATGATAATCACACCATCATCCTTCTTACTTCAATATTAGTCATACCAGTTCAAAATTTTCCATAATCAATGGGTGGTTAATTCTCATCCTCATACTCTCCCATTCGTATCTCACTTATAAGCAACAACTTCAGACTTAATCATTTTTGGTCGAAGGACTTATGCCCTTCTAATAGTCATCAACCACATTTATATTCAATAGTTTTTATTACCTCAAATATCACCTGAAATGTTCAAAATCTTTTACTCAATCCTCATAAATCTTTTTCCAACTTGTAACCTCCGAAATATGAAAAGTTGTTTGTCAAAATTTTACACATACTATTTTACTGTGCGATCCTCTCAAAGTTTTATAAAAAATAAATTTATTTTACTGCCATTTGTACAAATTTTAGAAACCATATATGTTATATATAACAAAGTAAATAATTACTTATTTTTTACTAGTACATATGAAATTTTACTTTCACTTTTACAAATCAATTCTCTTATTCAAATGATATTTTACTTAGAATAGTACATGTTGTACATAACTCTAGTTTACTAAGAACTTCATTTCCTTTCTTACATTGTCACCTAAAATGATTTCTATAAAATTTTCGTTGCTTATTATAAAAATTTTCGTTGCTTATTCGTATCCAAGTCATCATGAAGACTTTACAACCGTCGAAATCGAGAGATTCATATGTGTATGTGTTGAAGACACTTACTGCCACATCATGCAGAGCCTTTGAGCAACCTCTAACAATTAATCCATTCAAAATTATTGCGTTACCCCAGGATCTTATCTGCCACACCTGTTGGAGCGATACTCTTTCTTACATAACTCTAAGTCCTGACTTATTCCAGGGGATTCTCATTTAGTGATATTAACACCATGGGTATTCCGACTTTAATATTAGTCAGAACCTGTTTGGCATTTTGCAAAGTCAAGAAGCGATTAACTTCTCCTCCTCATGCTCTATCCTTCATACCTCACTTTTAGCAACGGCTTCGCACGTGAACATTTTTGGCCCAAAGACTTATGTCCTGATTATTAAAACTACATTTAATTCATTAGTTTTCATTACCTCTTAACATGTCACCCGATAATTCAAAGATTTTTCATTCGATCTTTTTCAACTCGTAACCTCTGAAATACGAAAAACTATGTTATCGAAAATTTTTACACGTTGTTTATTTGTGCGGTCCTCGCGAGATTTATGGACAAATGAAAGTAATAAAATTTTTCTGTCACTTATGCGATTTATAAAAATCATATATGTATGTATATAATTAAGTTAATAAATTTACCTTACTTATTTTGGTTAGTACATACTAAGTTATACCTTCAAACTATTTAAAAATCGCTCCTTTATTGAGTTGTTTAACTTAAGTCAAATAGTTTTGTGCAAAATGGTACACGTGGTACATATTTCCAAATTTACTAAGAATTGCATTCCATTTATGTTGTTACATCAAACGTTTAAAGGTTTTTCAAAACTTTCTTGGTTGATTTTATTAAATGTTTTCGTATTAATCACATTTCCTTTCATCCTCCGTTAGGGATGAAGCTTACGATTAAAATCTTTGTTAAAAATTTTGAGCCACTATGGATGGCAGTTTTATAAAATTTGTTAGGAAGTCTTTACACTCGTAAAATGTTCCTTTTAAGGTTAGACATGGCAAAAACGCGGGCTGATAAATCAGTTTTCTGAGGTACACTCAGTGGTCACCCCATTGTAGGAAAGGCACTAGGTGGGTTTCTACTCTCAATATTTCACGGCTAATCGCAACCCCCCTCGTAAACATCATCTCCATCAATCAGTAGGTTGAGGTACAAGGAATCGTTTTTGAGATTCTTTTCACTTAGAGTAAACCATTCTTTATGATCAAGGGTTCACGTATCTTCTCATCCGCGCATCCCCTTAAGTATAAGGATAAATTCTGATCAACCCGCTCGAAGAGCTCACTCTCGTTCTAAGATCACACCTTTCATGCGATTTTCTTTCGGAAATGTAAAGTAAAATACTTTAAGAATCTATGAATCTTGTTATCCTCTTGGAAGGGACTGCTTAAAATGTCTATAACACTGATGTGGTTACGCTATATATTCCTTCCTTCATTGGTTGCAACTATATGTTGTTCTAGTTGATATTAACCCTAACTTCAGCATGTTACTGAAAGGATATAGTTACATTATGGAACTGTGCTTTCATTCCATCCAAGGATAAGTTCACACGCAGTATGTTGTGATCACTAAGTTTTTCTATCTGTCAGCTTTGTATTGCGACATAAGTGCTCAATGTTTTAGATGAGTTGGTAACATTCATCATGTCATAACCCGTCCTTAACCATAAGAACGTGTTAGATAACGTATGATTTCATTGCGAGGTATTGACCTCTATATGCGACATTTTTAAAAGAAACTGCATATATTATACATTACAAACCACAACCGTTATTTTTGTTACAAGCTTTAGACAATAAAAAGATGATTATCGTTTAGCGATAATCTTCGACTTACAAACTTTACAAATGATAATAACAACACGGTTTCTAGCATATTTTACAGTACAACATCTCGGATATGCAGTTTTATTTTTGACACAAACATGCGTACGCAAGATCCTGGTTAGATCCAACATGATGCAGCGGAAGCTTTAGAAATCACCTGAGAATAAACATGTTTTAAAAGGTCAACATAAAGTTGGTGAGATATAGGTTTAGTGCCGGCAGCAATATATATATATAGACCACAAGATTTCGTATATAAACAGTTTCATAAAAGTATTCTAAGTGGTTGAGCACTTGGTAACCATACTTAACATTTTCACGTCGCATATTCCCTTTAATATGAAATCTTACTACACCGTACCAAGTGTAGTCACCAAACGAAGTACTGTGCAACCGTTGAATACTGGTCGTCCAGTCCGGTTGGGGTTGTCAGGCCCGATAGATCTATCAACAGGATTCGCGTTTACAATACCGCTGTAAATATTAGTTACCAAGCTACAGGGAAGTATGCCAGTGGTACAACTCAACGTAGAACATATTTTTCAGTTACTTGTGTCCATATCGTAAAACATAAAATACATGTATTCTCATCCCGAAATATTTAGAGTTTAAAAGTGGGACTATATACTCACTCTTGTCTTGATGATATATATATTTTGACTCGGTCTTCCGGTTGATATCACGAACCTATCCATATATAATATATCAATATGTTTTCATTTTTAAACAAACGTTATAAATATATACTTGTTATACTTTTAATACTTTGAATAATTCCTTAGTCCGTAGTTAGCAGTCCGATGTTAGTAATTCAATTTTAATGGTTCATTTTTAGATGTTTAATATACCCGCAATGAAATAAATAAAACCCCCAACGAAATCAACAAAACCCCATCGTATATGTGTTGGTCGAGATTAATCTTGACCCACGGTACCGGTGTTGTCAAATGACGTGTTGCGTACATAAAGTACCGGTGTTGTCAAATGACGTGTTGCGTACAAACATGGGATCTTATGATTAATCTTCTCGTATTGTTTACGGGTGATCCTGAACCATATAAAATTGAATTATAAGTACATATATATAAAATATCATGTTATCTTAGAAATATGTGATTTATATCATTTTTTTCCAATTGATCCCGTAGTTTAAATGATCTAGGATAACCAATTTTGTTTCGGTCATAGTTTCTTCGTTACAAATCCGTTTTCGTTGATTCAAATTGCCATCTTCTTGGATCGAGTTCTTCTTTAAGACTATGAACTGTAAATACCTTGGTTTGTATTCAAAATCATACGGCATAAGTGAAACATTAGTGAAACATATGAAGTTAAACATTTTTGTTACAACAAAATCATTTAATGACCATTTTTCTAAAAATACTTATACTTTGAAAAACCAAGTTTTACCTTGTTAAATTAGCATATACATAAGTTATATTACAGGTCTTGAAGTATTTTAAAAGTTAAGTTAGAAGGATCTATTTAGTTTGCAAACAAGTTTGAAAACATTCAAACTATGTTCTTGTTGTTAAACTTTTGTACCACAAAATAAGATAGCTATATATATATGAATTGAATAAGGTTATGAACATAGATTCTACCTCAAGTTCCTTGGATAAGTTTGCTGTAAAAGAGGAGTAAGAAGCTAGAATCAAAAGGGTGATAGAAGTGGATGAAAGATTGGGAGTAAGTTGGTGTTCTTGGAGGGTTTTCTTGAAGTGTTTTTGTATGGTTTTCTTATGGTGTTTTAGTATGGTTTTTGAAGCTAGATCTTCTTGGAAACTTTGCTGAATTGATTAAGGGTTTTAAGGCTTCAAAGTATGTGTGTGTTTTGGCTAGAAAGTTGAAGTAAAATGAATGAAGATGATGATACATATAAAGGCCTTAAAAAAACGTGGCATTAGGTGTTCATGGACAAAATTCTAGTTTGTAATCTTGCTAATTAGTCTTGCAATCATACAAAAGTAATTACCTAGCTCTAAGGGCATGAATAATGGCTGGTTAGGTGGTGATTTTGATGTGTATTTACTATTAGTAAATACGTATAGGAGCTAGGTATGATACGAGTACAAATACTCTAGGTATACGTATAGAAATTTTGTGAAAAATGAAATGAGGATTCAAATATAGCTATCTTTTGTGAATACACTTATATGGTTTTATGTATTTAAGTTCTTTAAAAGTAATTAAATACATTACTTATACAATATATGTATAACATTATAAGTCTTAAGTATATATGTCAAATAACGTTACGTATTGTTATCGTTTTGAAAACTTAAGTTAATAGTTTCAAAATACACATATAACTTGTTGTTATTAATATAAAATGAGGTATTAAAACATTCTTTAATCATGTTAAATATGTATATATACATATATATACACAAACGTATAATTATCATATATTGTATAGTTCGTGATATCATCGGTCAAACTAGACGGTCAAACGTTATGTAAAACTCTTTTCGGAAATATAAATCTCGACAATTTGGATTGCTTATCATGTTGGCAAGGTTTAATTTATGTAAATATTAATCTTATAAGTATAGTATGATCGAAAAAGTGCGGACGTTACATTACCTCCCCGTTAAATAAATTTCGTCCCGAAATTTTAAAATTGTACCTATTTTGCGTTATCGAGAAACAAGTGTGGATACTTTTGTTTCATCTGATCCTCCCGTTCCCACGTAAACTCGGGACCTCTTCGAGCATTCCAACGAACTTTAACAATCGGTATATTGCTCTGCTTGAGCTGTTTAACTTCACGATCCATGATTTCAATTGGTTCTTCGATGAATTGTAGTTTCTCGTCGACATGGATTTCTTCAAGAGGAATGGTGAGGTCTTCTTTTGCAAGACACTTCTTAAGGTTCGAGACGTGAAAGGTATTATGTACTCCGGCGAGTTGTTGCGGTAACTCGAGTCGATAAGCTACCGGTCCAATGCGTTCGATGATCTTGAACGGGCCTACGTACCTTGGGTTCAGTTTACCCCTTTTTCCAAAACGTATCACACCTTTCCAAGGTGACACCTTTAGCATAACCATGTCCCCGACCTGAAACTCTAATGGTTTCCTTCGGACATCGGCGTAGCTCTTTTGGCGACTGCGGGCTGTTTTTAATCTCTCCTTGATTTGCACTATCTTCTCAGTCGTTTCATGTATGATCTCGGGACCAGTTAATTGTCGATCTCCTACTTCATTCCAACAGATAGGAGATCTACACTTCCTTCCATACAATGCTTCGAATGGCGCAGCTCCAATGCTCGCATGATAACTATTATTATACGAGAATTCTGCTAACGGTAGATATTTATCCCATCCGTTTCCAAAATCGATCACACATGCCCTGAGCATGTCTTCAAGAGTCTGAATTGTTCTTTCACTCTGCCCGTCGGTCTGCGGATGATATGCGGTACTCATATCCAAACGAGTTCCTAATGCCTCCTGTAGTGATTGCCAGAATTTTGAGGTAAATCTACTATCACGATCGGATATAATGGAAATAGGTATTCCATGCCTTGAAACAACTTCCTTTATATACAATCGTAATAGTTTCTCCATTCTATCCGTTTCCTTTATAGGTAAGAAATGTGCAGACTTGGTGAGACGATCAACAATCACCCAAATGGTGTCGTATCCCCAGGCAGTCTTTGGTAACTTCGTGATGAAATCCATAGTAATACCATCCCATTTCCATTCTGGAATTTCTGGTTGTTGAAGTAACCCTGACGGCTTTTGGTGTTCTGCTTTGACTTTGGAACAAGTCAAACATTCCCCAACATATGTTGCAACGTCGGTCTTTAAATTTGGCCACCAATAACGTGTCTTAAGATCTTGATACATCTTTCCAACTCCAGGATGTATCGAGTATCTTGTCTTATGTGCCTCATTCAATATCAACTTCCTTAATCCACCCAACTTCGGTACCCAAATACGATTTGCAAAATACCGAATTCCATCTTCCCGTACAACAAGTTGTTTCTCGTACTTTTTCATTATTTCATTCTTTACGTTTTCTTCATTGAGTGCTTCTCGTTGAACTTCTTTGATTTGTGAGTTGAGATTCATGCGAATTTTTATATTCATTGCTCGAACTCGAATTGGTTCTCGTTCCTTTCTGCTTAAAGCATCGGCCACCACGTTCGCCTTTCCGGGATGATAACGAATTTCACAATCATAGTCGTTTATTAACTCGACCCACCTACGTTGCCTCATGTTCAATTGTTTCTGATCAAAAATATGTTGAAGGCTTTTATGATCAGTAAACACAGTGAATTTAACCCCATACAAGTAGTGTCTCCACATCTTCAATGCAAACACGACTGCTCCCAATTCTAGATCATGCGTCGTATAATTCCGCTCGTGAATCTTCAATTGTCGGGATGCAAATGCAATAACTTTCTTCTGTTGCATAAGAACGCAACCAAAACCTTGTCGCGAAGCGTCACAATATATTTCAAAATCATCGTTCCCTTCTGGTAACGATAAAATAGGCGCCGTAGTTAACTTCTTCTTCAGTATTTGAAATGCGTTCTCCTGCTCCGAGGTCCATTCATATTTCTTCCCTTTTTGCGTTAACGCTGTCAACGGCTTAGCTATTCGGGAAAAATTTTGAATAAACCTTCTATAATAACCGGCTAAACCCAAAAATTGGCGTATCTGCGTTGGTGTCTTAGGAGTCTCCCATTTTTCAATAGCTTCAGTTTTTGCTGGATCAACCTGAATTCCTTCGCTATTAACAACGTGACCAAGAAATTGCACTTCTTTCAACCAGAAAGCACACTTAGAAAATTTAGCATAAAGTTGTTCTTTTCTCAACAACTCCAGTATCAACCTTAAATGCTCTTCATGCTCTTGCTCACTCTTGGAATAGATAAGAATATCATCAATGAAAACGATAACAAACTTATCTAAATACGGACTACAAACTCGATTCATGAGGTCCATGAATACAGCTGGCGCATTCGTCAATCCAAACGGCATAACCAAAAATTCGTAATGACCATAACGTGTCCGAAAAGCAGTTTTCGGAATGTCCTCTTCTTTGACGCGTAGTTGATGATAGCCCGATCTTAAGTCGATTTTTGAATAAACACATGATCCCTGGAGTTGATCAAATAAGTCGTCAATTCTCGGTAGTGGATACCGATTTTTGATAGTTAACTTATTTAATTCACGATAATCTATACACATCCTAAAAGATCCATCTTTCTTCTTAACAAACAAAATTGGAGCTCCCCACGGTGAAGTACTCGGTCGTATGAATCCACGGTCCAGTAATTCTTTTAACTGACTTTGAAGTTCTTTTAACTCGGACGGTGCAAGTCTATATGGAGCACGAGCCACTGGTGCAGCTCCTGGTACTAAATCTATTTGAAATTCTACCGATCTAAATGGAGGTAATCCCGGCAATTCTTCCGGAAAAACTTCAGGAAAATCTCTTGCCACAGGCACGTCGTTGATGCACTTTTCTTTCTTTTTGACTTTATTAACATGTGCTAAAATAGCATAACATCCCTTTTCTAAACACTTCTTGGCTTTCAAACAGCTAATGAGTTTTAGCTTTGAATTACCCTTCTCTCCATAAATCATCACTGGCATTTTATCCTTACCAGGAATACGAATTGCCTTCTTGGCACAAACAACTTCCGCTCCTATTTTGGACATCCAGTCCATGCCGACTATTACATCAAAACCTCCTAATTCTACGGGTATTAAGTCGATTTTAAACGTTTCTCCGGCTAGATTTATTTCACAACCACGACAAATTTTATCGGCTTTAATTAGTTTACCATTAGCTAACTCAATCAAGTACTTAGCATCTAGAGGTAATGATGAACAATTCAATTTAGTGTAAAAATTTCTACACACGTAACTTCTATCGGCGCCAGTATCAAATAAAATAGATGCTGATAAGTTATTAATGGTAAACGTACCCGTAACAAGCTCCGGGTCTTCTCGTGCCTCTCTAGCATTAATAACAAACGCTCTTCCACGTGCAGGTTCGCCATTCTGATTCGGGCACTGGCTCTTATAGTGACCTTGTTTTCCACACCCAAAACAAGTAATATTAGCCAAAGCAGTTCTATTTGCGTTGGTAGCAGGAGTCTTGTTACCATTTGTAACGAGAGCCTTACAATCTTCAGCAAGATGACCCTGTCGATTGCATTTAGTGCACAACACACTACAGTAACCAAAGTGATGTTTGTGACATCGGTTGCATAAAGGACTTTGTCCTTTGTAACCAAAGCCTGAACCACTACCCGCACCTTTCGGGGTTTCTGGTTTCTTAAAAGATTGTTGTTGGTAACCTCGATCATAATTTCCGTTCCACTTCCTTTTGTTACTCGATACCTTCACCTCAGTAGTGAATGCTTTCTTATCCAGAATGACCTGATCCATTAACTCGTTCGCCATGGTTATAGCTTCATGAATTGTCTTAGGTTTCGACGCCGTAACGTTTGCCTTGACCTTTTTGGGCAAACCACCTTTGTACATTTCAATCTTCCGTGCTTCGGTTGGAACCAATTCAGGACATAGTAAAACCAATTCCATGAATCGCTGATTGTAGTTGGTGATTTCAGTACCAACCACCTTCAAACTTCGTAACTCATCTTCTAACTTAATAACCTCATTCCTTGGACAATACTCGGTGATTATCATCGCTTTGAATTCTTCCCATGGAGTATCATAAGCTACATCTCCTCCTACCGCCTTCACATAATTCTTCCACCATGTGAGTGCACTATCTTGTAAAGTGCACGATGCAAACTTGGTCATGTCTTTTTCATCACAACCACTGATTTTGAACACCGTCTCCATCTTTTCTATCCATCGGGTTAAACCGATCGGTCCTTCCGTTCCACTGAATGATGATGGCTTGCAAGCTTGGAACGTCTTGTAGGAGCATCCTACACGAGGATTTGGATTAACTGCAGCAGCTCTTGCAGCCTCAACCCATAACATTCTGTCGTTCACTCGCTGGTTGATGAGTTCCTCGAGTTCTTGTTCCGTCATTCGATTCAATCGCGCCATTTCCTAATGAAAGAAAATAATTATTCACATGGAATATTATAGATGTAGTGTGTATTTATAGTACATTTATAGCTTGTTAATAATATGAACCAGGTATTATTATAAAAGCCTTTTCTTCTTATTAGCGTTTTATAATTATATCTTGGGTAGTACCTACCCGTTAATGTTCATACTTAATAGCTTAGTACAGAATCAATTACTACAATCTAAATAATACTTAACCATGGAAAATTATTGCATTTCATACTTCGCTATTTTACATATGCTTACATCAAACTTTGAACAAACCACACTAATAATATTATACAAAACATTATGTGATTCCATGGTTTAATACGGCAGCGCATCATTTGGTCTATTTCCCAAAACATTTATGTCCAGGGAATCCCCCAACGCGAATCCTAGCTGTCTCCCTACGTTTTGGCTGAGGTGCCGAAGAACTAGATGCGGGGATAGCACTAATAGGAATAGCGGGGATAGGGGTGGTAGTGTTGAGTGGAATTGGTGCCACATCATCCTTATTAAACTCAGGATTTGAATTTTCTAATTCATTAGCCTTTCGTTTCTTTCCTATTTCGAACTCGTCTTTTGTAATTTCCTGTATTTCTTCCTCGGGTTCACTTTCCTCCTCGGGTTCACTTTCCTCCCCGGGTTCACTTTCCTCCTCGGGTTCACTTTCCTCCTCGGGTTCACTTTCCGGGTTCTCTATAGTTGGTTCATCCGGAATTTGTGAGTCTTCCCCAAAAATACCACTTTCGTCATCGGATATGTTAATGACTGAAACACAATCTGAAGGTTCTGATTCGGAGTCGCTGAATGTGATAATAAGTTTCGAGCCCGACATCTATCACACAACAACTAACCCATTAGTACTTACATAATATTTACACATAAATTTTAACCAACAGTGATAAGCAATGGTTTTTTTTTTTAAAATCAGACCCGGTCAAAGTCCAGACTTTACTAATGTATCCTAACGACTTCTCGGTTAGACACACTAATGCAAACCTGGTTCGCTAAGACCAACGCTCTGATACCACATGTCATAACCCGTCCTTAACCATAAGAACGTGTTAGATAACGTATGATTTCATTGCGAGGTATTGACCTCTATATGCGACATTTTTAAAAGAAACTGCATATATTATACATTACAAACCACAACCGTTATTTTTGTTACAAGCTTTAGACAATAAAAAGATGATTATCGTTTAGCGATAATCTTCGACTTACAAACTTTACAAATGATAATAACAACACGGTTTCTAGCATATTTTACAGTACAACATCTCGGATATGCAGTTTTATTTTTGACACAAACATGCGTACGCAAGATCCTGGTTAGATCCAACATGATGCAGCGGAAGCTTTAGAAATCACCTGAGAATAAACATGTTTTAAAAGGTCAACATAAAGTTGGTGAGATATAGGTTTAGTGCCGGCAGCAATATATATATATAGACCACAAGATTTCGTATATAAACAGTTTCATAAAAGTATTCTAAGTGGTTGAGCACTTGGTAACCATACTTAACATTTTCACGTCGCATATTCCCTTTAATATGAAATCTTACTACACCGTACCAAGTGTAGTCACCAAACGAAGTACTGTGCAACCGTTGAATACTGGTCGTCCAGTCCGGTTGGGGTTGTCAGGCCCGATAGATCTATCAACAGGATTCGCGTTTACAATACCGCTGTAAATATTAGTTACCAAGCTACAGGGAAGTATGCCAGTGGTACAACTCAACGTAGAACATATTTTTCAGTTACTTGTGTCCATATCGTAAAACATAAAATACATGTATTCTCATCCCGAAATATTTAGAGTTTAAAAGTGGGACTATATACTCACTCTTGTCTTGATGATATATATATTTTGACTCGGTCTTCCGGTTGATATCACGAACCTATCCATATATAATATATCAATATGTTTTCATTTTTAAACAAACGTTATAAATATATACTTGTTATACTTTTAATACTTTGAATAATTCCTTAGTCCGTAGTTAGCAGTCCGATGTTAGTAATTCAATTTTAATGGTTCATTTTTAGATGTTTAATATACCCGCAATGAAATAAATAAAACCCCCAACGAAATCAACAAAACCCCATCGTATATGTGTTGGTCGAGATTAATCTTGACCCACGGTACCGGTGTTGTCAAATGACGTGTTGCGTACATAAAGTACCGGTGTTGTCAAATGACGTGTTGCGTACAAACATGGGATCTTATGATTAATCTTCTCGTATTGTTTACGGGTGATCCTGAACCATATAAAATTGAATTATAAGTACATATATATAAAATATCATGTTATCTTAGAAATATGTGATTTATATCATTTTTTTCCAATTGATCCCGTAGTTGAAATGATCTAGGATAACCAATTTTGTTTCGGTCATAGTTTCTTCGTTACAAATCCGTTTTCGTTGATTCAAATTGCCATCTTCTTGGATCGAGTTCTTCTTTAAGACTATGAACTGTAAATACCTTGGTTTGTATTCAAAATCATACGGCATAAGTGAAACATTAGTGAAACATATGAAGTTAAACATTTTTGTTACAACAAAATCATTTAATGACCATTTTTCTAAAAATACTTATACTTTGAAAAACCAAGTTTTACCTTGTTAAATTAGCATATACATAAGTTATATTACAGGTCTTGAAGTATTTTAAAAGTTAAGTTAGAAGGATCTATTTAGTTTGCAAACAAGTTTGAAAACATTCAAACTATGTTCTTGTTGTTAAACTTTTGTACCACAAAATAAGATAGCTATATATATATGAATTGAATAAGGTTATGAACATAGATTCTACCTCAAGTTCCTTGGATAAGTTTGCTGTAAAAGAGGAGTAAGAAGCTAGAATCAAAAGGGTGATAGAAGTGGATGAAAGATTGGGAGTAAGTTGGTGTTCTTGGAGGGTTTTCTTGAAGTGTTTTTGTATGGTTTTCTTATGGTGTTTTAGTATGGTTTTTGAAGCTAGATCTTCTTGGAAACTTTGCTGAATTGATTAAGGGTTTTAAGGCTTCAAAGTATGTGTGTGTTTTGGCTAGAAAGTTGAAGTAAAATGAATGAAGATGATGATACATATAAAGGCCTTAAAAAAACGTGGCATTAGGTGTTCATGGACAAAATTCTAGTTTGTAATCTTGCTAATTAGTCTTGCAATCATACAAAAGTAATTACCTAGCTCTAAGGGCATGAATAATGGCTGGTTAGGTGGTGATTTTGATGTGTATTTACTATTAGTAAATACGTATAGGAGCTAGGTATGATACGAGTACAAATACTCTAGGTATACGTATAGAAATTTTGTGAAAAATGAAATGAGGATTCAAATATAGCTATCTTTTGTGAATACACTTATATGGTTTTATGTATTTAAGTTCTTTAAAAGTAATTAAATACATTACTTATACAATATATGTATAACATTATAAGTCTTAAGTATATATGTCAAATAACGTTACGTATTGTTATCGTTTTGAAAACTTAAGTTAATAGTTTCAAAATACACATATAACTTGTTGTTATTAATATAAAATGAGGTATTAAAACATTCTTTAATCATGTTAAATATGTATATATACATATATATACACAAACGTATAATTATCATATATTGTATAGTTCGTGATATCATCGGTCAAACTAGACGGTCAAACGTTATGTAAAACTCTTTTCGGAAATATAAATCTCGACAATTTGGATTGCTTATCATGTTGGCAAGGTTTAATTTATGTAAATATTAATCTTATAAGTATAGTATGATCGAAAAAGTGCGGACGTTACACATGATGTATTTCATGCATCCAGTTTACTGAAGATGCCTGTAAGGCTAAAAACATCATCTTTCCTTTGGTGGGTATATATTCAGATGACATACTCATGTTAACCAGAAACAAAATCAATTTGATGATCTCTTAGGACAAGAGACTTAATTAATGGCATATACCTATTCTTATTTTTATACGCCCAAGTACCTTTCAAGGTAAATAGCTCACTTCTGAGCCCACGAGTCTCTCGGAACTTTGATACGATCCTTCTTCTTCAAATTCGGTACCGATATAGGTCGCTCCTCAAAATTTCGGGACGAAATTTTCATTAACTGGTGGGTAATGTAACGACCCGAATTTTTCGACTTACTTTTGTGCTTGTTACTTTCTGCGAAACTGCGTATTTGTGGGTACTGAGCGAGTTTATGCTCTGGGATCTTATTTCATGATAATTACTTTGGTTAACATCTTACAATGTGCTATTAAGTGTTTAACCACTTAACTTGATCTCCGAATGCTTTTACGACCGTTGGTATCATTTGACGTTTGAAACGAGCTATGTACTTGGCACACGTTTAACTTTGGTCATAATTGGAATATTATGACTACGTAATACTAATTGTTATTTTCTAATAACAATTACTTGGGTTATTGGATGCTTAATTACGCTTAGTAATTTACTAATGCACACTAGTTAGTCTTGTTGGACTTTTTGCCTTATTGGACTTTAGCCCACCCTACTCTAGCTAATGGACCATTTAATTAGCCCAATATTTATGGATTAATGACCCATTAAGATGTAGGACAAAAACCCATTTATAAGAGGGAACATACTAGCATTTTTTCTAACCATAATCACAAATGTTGCATGGGATCCTAACAACTAGCACCACCTTTAGACCACCACTAACCAAAAAGTAAAAAGGTGTCCCCCTTGTCCCCCCCTAAACCCCACGGCTACCACCACCATAATCCCCTATAAATACCAAGCAAATCTCACTCATTTTACACTTGATCTCATTCACATTTTACACACACTTACTCCCTAATTCTCTCTCTAGTCTTTCTCACTCTAAAAAGTGTAAGTTTTAAATTTTCTTCTTCTTCTTCTTCTTTTCTTCTTCATAGAATCGACATCATCATCATCACTAAAGGATCAAGCTTTTTAGCTTCTTGATCTTGTTATATCTTGAAGATTCAAACTTTGATTTGAATCCTTCAAGAACATGAAAGATTCAAGCTCTCTAGCTTTGAATCTTCATTGCTTTGTTGGATCTAAGTTTTCTAGCTTATGATCCCTTTATTTTGTTAAAAAGATCAAAACTTGTGTTTATGATCTTCATGAAACTTGAAGATCTAGCCTTTTGCTTTAAGGATCTTCAAGAACATTAAAGATCCAAGCTTTCTAGCTTAGGGTTTCATTATTTTGTTAAAGATCTTAGCTTTTTAGCTTATGGTCTCATTACTTTTACTAGATCTTAGCTTTCTAGCTTATGGTCTCATTAATCTTGTAAAGATCCAAGCTTTCTAGCTTAGGGTTTCTTAATACTTGAGGATCTAAGTTATTATTGTAGATCTCATTTGCTTGGAAACTTTTTATGATTTTTATGGTGATAAAAATCAAGTCTTCATCATCTCATATGATGAAGATGCATAAACTTGTGTCAAAAGGACAAAGGTTGAAGCTTTATTGTGTTTATGCAATAAAGAGACAACCTTGATGTTCAAAACTTGTAGAATGTTAGCTTTTACTCTTAGTTGTGTTTTGATGGTTGAAACTTGGTCAAAGAGATGCTAAAACATCAAAGAGTTGTACACTTGAAGCTTACACGCATCAAGGATGAGAACCGTGATGAGCATCAAGCACCAAGAAACCCACCAGAGCACTTGTTTGCTATTTTTAGGGGTCTTATCAGACTCCTAGGACTTCTGAAAAATTAATTTTCAGATAGTTCAGTTCTAGTAGATGACTTTTCGTTTAGGACTCGCCTAAATCCGATATACGGTCTAGGATTTATAGCCTTCCGAAAATCACTACGCCTTTGTAACGACGTGCTGAAAAATTCTGACCTACTCGCGCTTGAACCGTCGCCACGGTCAAACGACATCGAGTTAGGATCTGAAAATTGAACAGCGGTACAAGGACTCACATACGGAGTCTTGGCCACTGACCACACGTATTTTCTGTTTGTATAGAGGTCGTAGCAGCTGTTCGAAGTCAGCCTTTGTTTCGATCTCTATTCTTGTTGAAAACTTACTTTATCTTTTACGAATGATGATGATGATGATGATGATGATGATACTTAAGACTTAATTTATTCACTTTTAAACTTTTGGGGACAATTTACTGACCTAGTAAACTTTGACTTAGGTTGAGGACCTTTCGGACCGACTTACTACTTGCATACTTTTCATAGCGAATTTTATCGCACATTCACTGTGAGTTATAGCTCCCTTTTTACGTTAACTATTTTTGGGACTGAGAATACATGCGCTTTTTATGTTTTACATACTAGACATGAGTACTTAAACTTTATATATGTGTGGGTGACATAACGGCACAAAGATTCCCCTTAGCTCAGTAACGTTTAACTATTGGTTTTTAATCGGTAGACGCGAATCTCAGATATGGATCCATAGGGTTTGACATCCCCACTCGGGCTAGTCGCGCTAGCATTCAACGGGTGTTTAATACTTCGTAAACAGACGCACTCGCCAAGTGTACTTTTAGGGGGTAATATTACGTTAAGTTAGTTACCGGGTGCCCACGGATAAGCATATACTTTATCATACTAATTTGAAATAATAATTTGAAATGCTGATTTGAAGCACTGAAATCTCGTGGTCTACATTACATTACTGATTACAAACAAACTATAGCTCACCAACATTCGTGTTGACTTTTTAAGCGTGTATTTCTCAGGTGCTTAGACGTTGTTGCTTCCGCTGTTAGACTTGCTGTTATAGTCTTGGTATTATAGACTTACTATTACAGACTCGCTTTGTTAGACTTCCGCTGCATTACTTAGAGATGTCTCAATCATGGAAATTTTACTTTGCATTCACAACTTATGTTACATTTGAACAATGGCTTTGTAATGACCTTTGTGTCACGTACTTATGTTAATGCTTTCTATTCGTAGAAGCACGTTATCTTTGTAAAACATTTGACGTTGGCAAAAACGTTATCTTTTCATGAATGACAAAACTTGTTTTAAAATAGCATGTAGTATTATACCGTGTAATGGACCTGTTGTTGACGATTCGTACATGTTGGTTTTCTACGGGGCGTCACATTTGTCTCACAAAATGTGATTTTTGATCGATTTATGTCGAATACCCTACTTTGTATATATAAATGTTGTTGTGAACAACATCCTTCATGAGAACGTCTAGTGGCATCTATGTGAACTTGAGTCATTCGTCAGAATTAGATTTTTGTCTGTCTGAACCTCTGTTAGTTTTCATTCCTGCGAGCTTAATGACATTCGTGCGTAAGTCTAGAGACATTCAGTGAACCTCTCACATCCGTACGAATTAGAAAATTTCAGAATTAATCAATCTGTGACCTACATACGAGTTGGACTTCATTCATATGAACCTCTAACATTTGTACGAACCACCTGAGTATAAAAATTGAAATGTCTAACATGACAGATTACGCACTAGCGGTTTCGAATACCAAAATGTAAAGCATTCTTTTAGCTGATAATGAGGCGGGGAACCCCAATAAGGTTCGAAGGCTAATGTCCATGGATGTATATTCAAACTGGAATCAAGTTTTCATATATGGATAAACGGACCGGACGCGTGTATGTGGCAGATGATTAACACTGGATACACATTGCCATGGGAAGGTGACCGTGTTAAAGATTACACCCGCTTTTACGGCCTAGAATTTGTAAGTGTCCCACTGTTATTTTATTATAGTTCATGAAATTAAATGATTAATTGAAGCTCGTAATGGTGCTGAATCATTATTTGTTGAGCGTAGGGAACCTCAACATGAGCTTGACAACATATTAGAAGACGAGAACCTGGATATTAGACAAAAGTCGAGAGTTAAATGGGATGCCGAGGGTGATATGAACTCAAAGTTTGTTACGGTCTTTTGAAACATCGTCATAGTATGCAAATGATTCAAGGTATAATGGATAATGGATTACAGAGCCGTATAATATAATAAATGCATTTTTCATGTTCCACAAATAGAAGTTTGCAAATGCCCCTCAGATTGTGGGTGATCACTCTATTCACCCTTTATATATCTGATGGTTTGATCGGCAAGTTAGATAGTCATTCTGCTTAGTGAAAAGTCTCCCAGATCTAATCTCTTGTTGAGAGAATATAGCATAAGGTTGACACTTGCTCCTAAATAAGCAAAAGCATGAATGGTTCCAGAATGGTAGATTGAACATGGGAAAGTAAATCGTATTTTATCTCTCATCTTCTTAGGTAGAGAACTTCTGAGAAATGTGGAGAAATTCTCACTCAGTGGAATTTTATCAAAGTCTGGCATACTTTCCTTCGTAGAGAGAAGCCTTCGTATATACTTATTCTGATCTGGAGCTTTTGACAAAGTATCCAAGAACTTACTGTAGATCTTAAAGGTTGCAAGCTTCTCATGATGATCCTTGAGTCTTCCTCTATAAGGTACACGAATTGGGTTATACTGGAGCATTTCTTGTGTGGTAGTTGATTTCTTCTTCATCCTAGCCGACCTTGGCCGAGGCATTGGTTCTTACTTCAGGATTACAGAATCTATTTTTTTCTTCTTCTATGTGGGGATTTTGGATGGTATTACTAGGAAATCTTCCCTACAGTCGGGTTTCAAGGCGTTGGGATAACTGTCTTAGCCGTGTCTCTAGACTTTGAGCAGAAATAATTGGTTCATCATGATCACTTTCGCATGGTCTTGTATGGATGTAATTCTCTGATTTAGCTGTTGTTGTCCTTGAATGAATTGATTTATATGTTCTTCGGTTCCCAGGGTTGAATTGTTTGCTTTCGTAAGTTGGTTGGCATGAGGGTTATCTTCTGTTGTGGGTTCAGTGAGTGGGAGTGATTGATCGTAGATTAGCTCAGATTGCTGCGGGTAAGGTGGAAATCTATAGTGAGGTTGAAAGGTTGGTTACTCCTTTGAAACTGGTTTCCTCTGGACTGCTGACTAATTCCAGGGTTTTGTTAACGAGCGGGAAATTGAACATAGCAGACTGAACCGTTGATCGGTTCATATTTGATGCATATGTTCGTGGTTAAAGTGATGAAAATTACAAGAGTTTTAAGGTTATATTAGAGTTATTATGAGGTTTTATGATAAATGAAGGTTTGAAGGTGTAAAGACCCGTCCTAATCCATAAGAACGAATACAATAATATATGATTACATTGTGAGGTACTTGACCTCTATATGAAACATTTTACAAACATTGCATTCGTTTTTAAAAGACAAACTTTCATTTCATCGAAAGTTGACAGGCATGCATACTATTTCATAATATATCTAAACTATAAATGACTTGATAATAATCTTGATGAACTCGACGACTCGAATGCAACGTCTTTTGAAATATGTCATGAATGACTCCAAGTAATGTCTCTAAAATGAGCAAATGCACAGCGAAAGATTTCTTTCATACCTGAGAATAAACATGCTTTAAAGTGTCAACCAAAAGGTTGGTGAATTCATTAGTTTAACATAAATAATTATTTCCATCATTTTAATAGACCACAAGATTTTCATTTCTCATAAATATACGTCCCATGCATAGAGACAAAAATAATCATTCATATGGATTGAACACCTGGTAACCGACATTAACAAGATGCATATAAGAATATCCCCTATCATTCCGGGAAATCCTTCGGACATGATAAAAACGAATTCGAAGTACTAAAGCATTCGGTACTTTAGATGGGGTTCGTTAGGCCCAATAGATCTATCTTTAGGATTCGTGTCAATTAGTAGATCGGTTTACTAATTCTTAGGTTACCAAACAAAAAGGGGGCATATTCGGCTTCGATCATTCAACCATATAATGTAGTTTCAATTACTTGTGTCTATTTCGTAAAACATTTATAAAATTTCGCATGTATTCTCAGCCCAAAAATATAAAGGGTAAAAAGGCAAATGAAACTCACCATACTGTATTTTGTAGTAAAAATACATATTACGATATTTAACAACTGAACAATGCAGGATTGGCCTCGGATTTACGAACCTATATTAGTATTATATATCAGATAATATCATAAACGTATAATGATAATAAATCAAATATTAATTATATAATATTTATAAAATTTTTATGTTAAATTCCAATATGTACTTTATTTATTTATTACATCCTTAATTTATATGTTATATAAGTATATTAAATATATTTGTTTTTATATACTATAATATTAAGTTATCATAATATTCAATTATTAAAACTAAGATAGAAATTCTTTGGTAAAATATTTTAATAATTTTATTTATAACTTATTATAATATATTTATGTTTATGTTATTGATACTGTATTATAATTTAATGTTCATGTAAGTTATATAATGTTTTAATTTATATCTAGAAAATTTTATAATAATGTCTAATTAATATTATATCAATGTTTTATAATATATATATTACAATTTATCTTTTATGAATATATTTAGTTAATATATAATAATTATATCCATGTTATTAATAATATTATATGCAAATTTAAATAATATTAACGTATTAAATATAATAATTTGTAATGTATTTTGAAATCTTTATATGAAATTTTTTAATAATAATAATAATAACTATCATAATGATACAAATTTTAGTGATATTTCTATTAGTAATGTTTATAATAATAATAATAATAATAATAATAATAATAATAATAATAATAATAATAATAATAATAATAATAATAATGATAATAATAATAATAATAATAATAATAATAATAATAATAATAATAATAATAATAATAATAATAATAAATAAATAAATAAAGATCTGTACGCGTTTTGTATCTGTTCCCAAATCATATCGAGAGAATAAAATAAAAAGAAATGCAGAGAAGAACGATTCACGGTTTAGGATTTTTCGATCCTTCAACAGATCAATTAATCAATAATCATAAATGTTTAATAGGCATCGATTCATTATCGTCATCGTTCAGTCGTTGTCATCATCAATCCCTAATCATCTTTGTCATCGAAGAACAATCAAAGAAATTGAAGTAGTAGTTGGTGTGTAATTGGTGTTCGTTCAAATTAAGAAGGAAGATTAATCATCGCATCGTGTAGTACCAAGGATTGCATCAAATCATCATCCATCGTTCATGAAATCGGTTCTTTAATTGATTAAATAGGTAATTGATTCCTTATTAATCTGTTAATTTCTTTATTCCTCTATATACTTTCTGTATCCTAATTTGATCGAACAAAATCAATCGTCTACAATAAACTGTATTTACTAATATAATTGATTTTATAATTTTTCCCCAATTTAGATTTCAAAAAAAAAAAATTCAAATCGTCGGTTAGACTGACATCATCTTTTCTGTTTTTGCGAGTTCATCTTCTAGCTTGGTTCATCTAATTCGTTTCACTTATGGCTGCAACAATTCATCTGTATTTATTCTTACATTTATTAATATTTGTTAGGTATGCTTTTTGTATTAAATTTGTTAAACTTTAATTTATAAGTTCTAGTATGTTTTCTGTATGTAAATTAGTTTGAACTTTGGAATTATTTAGTTGGAATCTAAGTTATTAAATTTGAGTTTATTAAAATATTTAGATGATAAAGATTTATAGATTGATAACCTGTTTATGGAGTGAAGGTTGAACAGGAAGTGATCAACAGGTAGCAGGTGGTTTTGGTTTTCTTTGCAGATTAAATAGAAAACAGATAACAACAGTAGCTGGGAATGATCGTGCAGTAGTCACACAGATGGTGGTGGTTTGTTGTGAAAACAGAATGCAGAAAATGAATTATACAGCAGTTATAGTTATTAACTTTATCAAGGAGATGATCAAATGATGTTTGATTTGTTTGCAGGTCGACAGAAATAAGAACAAATGGGTGTAATAACTTTTATGGTGGAGTTATGGTTTGAGTAAACTGAAAATAGAAAGATGTTGCAGCGGCTGCAGCAGTCCTTTGATGGTGGGTCTTCAATAGAAAAACAGGAAAACAATCGATGGAGGTTGTTTTTGTGATCAAGGTGATGGTGGTCGGAGGGGGTTCTCAGACATGGGTAAAAACAGAAACATACAGCTGCACGTGAAATAGGTTATGGTTTTGACTTGAAACATCAAACATATGTGGTCGCTACTAGGTAGAAAGAGCTTGAATGATATGAATAAAGTGGGTTGTTTTGAAGGTGAAGGTGATCGGCTAAAATGGTTTAGCTAAAGGGTGGTGGTGATTTGGTTGGTTGTTGAGTTCAACAGAACACATGACAATAGCATTGAATTGTGCAAGTGAGGGTGATCTAGTGATGATATTAAGGTGGTGTTCATGGGTGGTTTATGGTGGACGAAGGTTGTAAGGGTGTTGGCTGGAAAAGTGGTGCAAGTGTTCACGATGGGTTGAAAGACTTAATAATTGCTTGCATTTCCTTCATCACATGTATCGAATACATATAAGAGGTTGTTATTTGGTTTTGTTGTAATTGGCTAATGTCAATTAGTGTAGGTTATTAGATTTTGATGATAGCAACCATTTTGTGCTCATGTTACTGATTGAATTAGTATATGTATATATAATAGTAATTAAAACAATGATTCATGAATCCAGTTGTAAATTTTGTAGGCATGTCATCGACATTAAATCACAAGTGGAACTCTATTTGATTGGCTATATATATATATATATATATATATATATATATATGTATATATATATATATATATATATATATATATATATATATATATATATATATATATATGTATATATATATATATGTATATATATATATATGTATATATATATGTATATATATATGTATATATTGATGAGTTAAAGAAATACTACTATGAATGATAGCACTAGCGAATACAAGGTGGTCTTGAAAAGTAGAAATCATATTAGTGTTTTATACCGAAAGTATTATGAATTGCATATCTCCATCTAACTTATATAGTGGCTAAAGAGTTAAATGAGTTTGGACTACTAATCAAATCTTGCTTGCAGACAATGGAGGTTAAATGTAAATGGCTCACAATTCCATTTGATCTGTCTACATAAAAATCTCAAATTAATGTATAACTTGTTTAATATTAATCGAAACGTCAATCGAATATTACGATAATTTAATATTTAATTTTAAAATATTTTATTTATATATATATATATAGATATATCATATTTTTATATTATTTTGCATATTAAATTTTAATAATTAAATCATATAATAATTTAAATTATTTTTCAAATTATTATTATATACTCATATATTTAAATATACGTGCATCTATTTAAAATAGTGGTTCGTGAATCGTCGAGAGTAGTCGAAGGGAAATTTGAATATATGAACATAGTTTCCAAAATTTTCGAGACTCAACATTACAGACTTTGCTTATTGTGTCGAAATCAATAAAGATTAAGTTTAAAATTTGGTCGGAAATTCCCGGGTCATCACAGTACCTACCCGTTAAAGAAATTTTGTCCCGAAATTTGAGTGAGGTGGTCATGGCTAACAATAAAAATGTTTTCATGAAGAATATGAGTTGATAACTTGAGTTTTATCATCATTGAGTAATATGGATAAAAATAATTCGATTATTCGAAGAGTACGAATGAAGCTATCACCAAAGAGTGAAATAGGAAAGTAAAGATTCATCTTAACTTTTGACAGAGTCAGGGTTGAATTCCGGAATTCAAGGGATTTAAAGAAAATCTTCGAAATCTAAAAGATTTGATTCTTTGGCGAGTAAGGAAATTAAGATCTCTATAATTAAATACGGTGATCTGCCTTGATTACTCTGTCTGATATTTCCATTATAAATTAAGCTCTTCCGTTCCATTATTCTCACCATTCCTATACTTTCTTTCTTAGTTCATACATCCAAAAGATTGTGAAAATGCTTAGTCCAGTTCTAATCCCTAATATTTTCCTAATTATTATTTCTGTCATCCTTGTTTTCAATCTCCCATCAGAAGAATCTGTTTACTTCTACTATTACCTTGGGGTGATACTATTCTTAATTATACCGTGTCTTTATATTGCTATTCGTATTAATATCCATGGTTTGTAATTTCTGCGTTGTTGTTGGATTTTATATCTTCCCTTATATTTCAATGTCCCTGCTTCTGTCTCCTATAATTATTGTCATCCACAGTTAATGCGCTCTCTTATTTGCTGCGATTTATACCCCCTTTCTATTTCGGAGCTTCATGCTTTTGTTTACTTTTCATAAGTAATGGTCCAGAATTCATAGGTATGGAGTTTCGAATTATCATAATATACAAGGTAGAAAGGAAAGGTAGTAGTACGATTTGTTTTTGTCAAATTACCTGAATCACTGAGAATAGAACTATCAAGAATATATTTTCTTGATATGTTCAGAAGTTAAGCAGAATGAAAGAGTTATGTAACATGGCACATGATGACGTTATAGTCTGTGAATCATCATGTTTCATTAGAACTCAGCATGACTTACTGTAATATAATCACGTTGATCAAGTGTCATTATATTATACTAACTCATGCTTCAGTCCCTAACACTTCTCCAGAATTCATTCATAATTTATACTTAGATGTTACAGAATATTGAAAACTAAAATAGTTTTCAATATAATGTAATACAGATAGCACGAAGAGGTATATAATTTCGGACGAGAATATTTATGAAAATATCTTCAGAAGTATCAAAGATATTTATGATGATATTTTGGAATTTCTAAGTTCGAAAGTTGATAAGGAAAAATTTTTCGCAAGATTTTAACATGACTTCGGAGCAAGATATTCTCTAAAGATTTCAACGGATCCAGAATTACCTGGATTCTTTGAATATAGAGTATGGTCCTTGTATTTGTCCTTGGTCACCTTCATGGTTAGCTCAATCCGTTTTCCAGTTCCAACTTTTTTGAGCTTCTCCAACATACTATTCTTTATCATTAAACTTCTAATGATTAAGGTTGTTTACGGTTGTCTACGGTTTCTGCTACTTCATTCAGCTTTTTCAACATTCAGAGTATCGATTCACAGACTGGATGCTTTCCAGAATTTCATAATGAAAAAATCATTATTCTAAGAGGTAAATGTTATATGTATACATATAACTGTTGACATAGTAACGCTGCGAGATTCGAAATATTGATTGCTAATTCCTGATAGTTGGTATAGCAATTATTGTTACAAGATGTAGATGGATATATGATAGGGTTTCGATAGTTATAATGATTTTCGGAAAGTCAACGATCAATGAAGCTGTTGGTAAGTTTACTGTTAATTAGATGAGATATAAACGGTTCTTCGGTAATGATGACGAAAAGATAACGTATATATCAAGGTTATAATAAGGTTGTTTCGAACGAAAAGTCGAAGTTGACTTGTTGAAGCTGTGACAAAATTGGCTAATTTGAAAAAGGATTGCAATATTATTTTCAGTGATAACAATGCCAACGGAGTTAGCACAGATAAGTGTTAAACATTTACTCATGTTCTGAGTGTTTTTAGATGCATAACTATATGCATCAATCTTTTCTTCCGTAGATGAAGTGCGGTTGGTTCATCTCTGATTTGGAGGTGTTTTCAAGAATCATGAAATTTTTGAACGCAGATTGGAATCATCAAGATACAAATGAGGTTTAAAATAAAATCAAGTGGCAAACTTGAAGAATTATTTAGTTTCATATGTTATAAACATTATTTTAATTCATTTTAATGGTCCAATATTATTCGTCCACAGTCGATAGTCCACAGTTAACAGTTCAATAATTCATATACAGTTTAATATATAATATTCAAATTAATTAATACATATCGTGACCCGTGTACATGTCTCAGACTCGATCACAACTCAAAGTATATATATTATTATAGAATCAACCTCAACCCTGTATAGAGAACTCGATCATTACTGCATATAGAGTGTCTATGGTTATTCCAAATAATATATATATATATATATATATATATATATATATATATATATATATATATATATATATATATATATATATATATGTATATATATATATATATATATATATATATATATATATATATGCTTCGATATGATATCTCAAAACCTTGTATACGTGTCCCGATGTTTAAAGTGCGCAAAATAAATACAGAAATTAAATGACGGTAAATAAAATGCGTAAAATAAATAACAGAAATTAAATGACGATAAATAAAATTGCGATAATTAAATTGCGATAAATAAACTGCGATAAATAAAATGTAATCAGTTAGCTAGGAACAGTTAGCTAGGATTTTGTTAGCGTGGATTCTTAACAAAATTTTCTCATGGTTAATTTGTTTGTTTCTAATAAATTTTTATTTTTGTCCAATGTTTTCTTCATTATGCCACTTGTTGGATTCTGATAGATCAAAATCCAAATATGAAATTGAATGAAAAGGGTTATCCTGCGGTGAACGGATACGTATATCGGTGGTTGTAATTAGGATAGTAAATGACTGTTGAATCAGCTTCGAAGAATGTACAATGTAACTTATTAATGTGAAGTCTAAATATTCCTCGGGTATTACCTACCCGTTAAAATATTTTCACCATTAACAGTTTGTACGAAAGAATTTTTAATTACAATCTTTATGAAAACATATATACATATATATTTTCTTCAAATGTAATTTTGGATTTAATGAGTTAACATGATATTAAACTCATCTGGTTTACCGTTAGATCTAGAATACATAATCTCTAAAACATTTAGAGATTACTTAATCGCCATGAAGAACGAAGATAGTTTATGTAGAACGATTCGTAGAAAGGTGATTATGCTTGAGGTATAGATTGCGAGGTTGAGACGTGTGATGATGTTGTTGTTGTTGGTACTGGTTATGCTGCTGGTGCTGCTGATGGTGGTACTGTTGCTGTCGGTGCTACAAGTGTTGTTGGTGCTGAGGTTGGTGATGATGCTGGCGTAGTAAGTATAGCTTGTAAATCACGCACCATTCTTGTCAGGGTTTCTATCCTACCCTCTATCATTTCTATCCATCCACTCATCTGATTCGATAGATCTTGATTATCAATTCGAAGTTCCCTAACTTCTTCTAATATTCCCCTTCGATTGGTATTCGGAAGTAGAGGTTGAATATTTTCTGAGATTGCAGTAATGCGATCTTCGAGGTGGAAAACTTTAGCAAGAAGGGTGAATACAGTGTTGCGCATAGGTTCACCGGTGAGTACATCGTTTTCTCCGATGTTAGGAGGTAAGTTTAGTTCGCATTAGGGCTCGCCTTCTTCATTTCTCCATCGAGTGAGTAAGTCTCGGACCCACCCCCATCTCCTCCAGAAAGAAAAATAGCTAAACGGTGGAGACACATCGGGTTCATTGACTTCGGAGTCTACTTCAATACGCCTCTCGAAATTGCTTCCGGAACTAATGGAATCTAAGCTAGGTGTATGATCCATCTCTTATGATTGGTTAGAGGATTTTCGATATGAAATGATTTTCGGTTATCGGATAATATTCTAATTATATAGAATATCTAATCTAGTACAGAAGATCCCGCAGATTACGGAGGAAATTAAGAAAACGTGTTAGATAAAATCTACAGTAACAGATACGCTAAGATATGGATTTGTCTATACACTATTCATGCAATCAATGCAGTAAGATGTGTCTAGACTAGGAATGATAAGCAGGTAATTTCCTAAGGATGATAAGTAGATGATTTTCGACACGAAATGATAAGCAAAACTTTTGACATGCAGACACGGTCGAAGTCCAGACTCACTAATGCATCTAAGTAATTATCAGTTAGACACACTAATGCAAGACCTGGTTCGCTAAGACCATCACTCTGATACCACATGTAAAGACCCGTCCTAATCCATAAGAATGAATACAATAACATATGATTACATTGCGAGGTACTTGACCTCTATATGAAATATTTTACAAACATTGCATTCGTTTTTAAAAGACAAACTTTCATTTCATCAAAAGTTGACAGGCATGCATACCATTTCATAATATATATAAACTATAAATAACTTGATAATAATCTTGATGAACTCGACGACTCGAATGCAACGTCTTTTGAAATATGTCATGAATGACTCCAAGTAATGTCTCTAAAATGAGCAAATGCACAGCGAAAGATTTCTTTCATACCTGAGAATAAACATGCTTTAAAGTGCCAACCAAAAGGTTGGTGAGTTCATTAGTTTAACATAAATAATTATTTCCATCATTTTAATAGACCACATGATTTTCATTTCTCATAAATATACGTCCCATGCATAGAGACTAAAATAATCATTCATATGGATTGAACACCTGGTAACTGACATTAACAAGATGCATATAAGAATATCCCCTATCATTTCGGGAAATCCTTCAGACATGATAAAAACGAATTCGAAGTACTAAAGCATCCGGTACTTTGGATGGGGTTCATTAGGCCCAATAGATCTATGTTTAGGATTCGCGTCAATTAGTAGATCGGTTTACTAATTCTTAGGTTACCAAGCAAAAAGGGGCATATTCGGCTTCGATCATTCAACCATATAATGTAGTTTCAATTACTTGTGTCTATTTCGTAAAACTTTTATAAAATTTCGCATGTATTCTCAGCCCAAAAATATAAAGGGTAAAAAGGCAAATGAAACTCACCATACTGTATTTTGTAGTAAAAATACATATTACGATATTTAACAACTGAACAATGCAGGATTTGAAAGGACCCGTCCTAATCCATCCGGACGAAGTCCATATCGATTATAAACGATTCACAACAGTTGATTACATCGCGAGGTACTTGACCTCTATATGATACATTTTACAAACATTGCATTCGTTTTAAAAAGACAATCTTTCATTACATCTGAAGTTGACAGACATGCATACCATTTCATAATATATCCAACTATAATTGACTTAATAATGATCTTGATAAACTCAACAACTCGAATACAACGTCTTTTGAAATATATCACGAATGATTCCAAGTAATATCTTTAAAATAATCAAATGCACAGCGGAAGATTTCTTTCGTACCTGAGAATAAACATGCTTTCAAGTGTCAACCAAAAGGTTGGTGAGTTCATTAGTTTAACATAAATAATCATTTTCATCATTTTAATAGACCACAAGATTTTCATTTCTCATAAATATACGTCCCATGCATAGAGACAAAATATCATTCATATGGATTGAACACCTGGTAACCGACATTCACAATATACATATAAGAATATCCCCATCATTCCGGGATCCTCCTTCGGACATGATATAAATTTCGAAGTACTAAAGCATCCGGTACTTTGGATGGGGCTTGTTGGGCCCAATAGATCTATCTTTAGAGTTTGCGTCAATTAGGGTGTATGTTCCCTAATTCTTAGATTACCAGACTTAATAAAAAGGGTATATTCGATTAGATAATCCAACCATAGAATGTAGTTACGATTACTTGTGTCTATTTCGTAAAGCATTTATAAAAGCAGCGCATGTATTCTCAGTCCCAAAAATATATATTGCAAAAGCATTTAAAAAGGGATTAATGAAACTCACCTAATGTATTTTGTAGTAAAAATACATATGACTATATTGAACAATGCAGGGTTGGCCTTGGATTCACGAACCTATATCATTTGTATTTTTTTTTATTAATATACATAATTGAAATAAGACAAATATATATATATTTACTATTAGTGATAATAATGATATTAATGATAGTAATAATAATTTCATAAAAATATTAATTTTACTGTTAATTATAGTTATGGTAGTGATTTTAGTAATTTCTTAATAATACTACTCATTATAATATAAATAATAATACTTATACTGATAATAATAATAATAATGATCATGATACTTATAATGATAATTATAATACTAATGTTAATTATAATGCTAGTAATAATAATAATAATAATAATAATAATAATAATAATAATAATAATAATAATAATAATAATAATAATAATAATATTACTATTAATTATAAGATGATACAAGTATACTTTTTTTTAATGATACTAATAATGAATTTTATTATTTTTATAACAATAATGATATAAATAATCAGGTTTGTAACTATAATTGTAATAATCATGAATAAATGATAATCTTTACCATGGTACTTATATTAGTAATAATAATAATTATTATAATACTAATAATTGTAATAATATTAATAATAATTAATAATGGTAATAATAATAATGATAATACAATAATAATACTACTAATAATAATAATGTTAATACTAATAATATTAATAATGATACTAATATTAACAATATTAATGATAATTATTTGTGATACAATAATCCTAGTAAATAATAATAATAACATAACAATAATAATAATAATAATAATAATAATAATAATAATAATAATAATAATAATAATCATAATAATAATAATAATAATAATAATAATAATAATAATAATAATACCAATAATAATAATAATAATTAAAAACTACCTTAAATAGATTTCTAACCAAAAAATATGGCAGTGACCCGGATCCAGGCTCGAACATGCGACCTCTAGATTAGACAACAACACCCAAAACCACTCAGTCCACTTCGTCTTTCTGGTTTATAAATCCTAATAAATTTATATAAGATATATCTATCTGTGTCCCTATATCATCTCCTTCACTCGTCGACTAGAGGTTCCCAAACAAACATCATGACAGATAAATTACATAGTGTAATTAAATGAAAACAGAAACGTTTTATTTTGGATTTAAATTAACAATCAGAACCAATTAAAAAAAAATTCAAACAGACTAGGTCTGTTCTTCAGAAAATAAAATAAAATAAATAACTTAAATTTTGATTTTCGATTCTAATTGTTTTTAGCCCATGAGTATAACATGAATCAGGTTCCAAATCGACCCTGGAAACTTTCTGAACTATCAATTTCAAAGAAAACATCAAAACGAATATGAATTTTTGTGATGAACATATGTTTTGACTTTTGAACTCGAACGTTTGACTCAAGAATTCGACATTGATATATAAAATTAGACTTTGAGATTTTACAGATAGTATAAACGGAAGTTTTCTAATGTAACAGCATCTATACAATTTGAATTTTCATTTGAAAACGAATCTATTGATAATTGAGGTAAGAACAGAGACGATAGCATCTGTTTCTTCATTTTTTTTTAAATTCGTGAAAATAAAGAGAGTGATATAATGATAATGGACAGTGAGGATGTGAAGTTAATTATTGTATTATCTAAAATTGATTCAACGTGATTCTCTGAAACAATTGGTAGACGACAGCCATTTTTATTTAGAAAACAGAATAAATAAATAAAATAATTAAAAGTGTAACAGATTTTAACTTTATCTGATTAGGAATCGAATTTTATGTACAGAATCAGATTTTAAAGGACAGTAGCAAAGATTTGCATTAGCTGGATCGTGACATCAATCAGAAGTTTGATTCTGTAATTATATTCCTAGTTAAAATTTAATGTTAATAATTGGTAAATGTAAATAAATATATTAATAAAATAAAATTATTAATATAAAGAATACTGATAATTATAAAAATAATAATAATAATAATAATAACATTACTAATCAAATAATATTAATAATAATATTACCAATTACATGTACAATCTCTTATTATAATTATAATAATACTTATAATGCTTAATAATAATGAGTAAAGTGATAAAATAATGATAATGATATTATTAAACTAAAATGAGAGAACTTTTAACATATCATATGCATCAAATTTCATATCAGGTAATTTTAATAATACCGATATTAATACTAACATTAGTATTATTATGAAGTATTAATAAAACTATTAGTATGACAACTATATTTTTATCTTGTAACTACATTTAATATGTTACTATACAATTTATTAAATTTGTGAATATTTAATAATTACATAATATATTATATGATATAATTCTTGAATATTCAATGTTTATATATTTTATATGTATTACAATATAATCTTGATAAAAAAATATTATATATAGATTCATATTTATTTATATGTATACTACGATATATATACAACTATGTTTTAAATTATAAATATATAATTAATTATATATATTAAACAATTAACTATAGGGTATAACATTATACATTTAATGTTCTGATAACGTTGGTAAAATATGTTTGAACCATTTATATACAATATACTATATATATTCTAGATATCAAGATCTAGTTATTTAAAGTTATCTTTCATAAAACTGAATTACTTAATAGTTCAATAATATAGTTAATATAATTATTTACATACATAATTATTTATATTTACATTTATATATATATATATATATATATATATATATATATATATATATATATATATATATATATATATATATATATATATATATATATACACATTTTTATTTATACAACGTTGTTCGCGAATCGTCGGGAATAATCGAAGGTCAAATGAATATATGAAACAGTTCAAAAAAAATGTTGAGATTCTAATTACTAGATTTTGCTTATCGTATCGAAATCAAATAAGATTCAAGTTTAAATTTGGTCGAAAATTCCCGGGTCATCACAGTACCTACCCGTTAAAGAAATTTCGTCCTGAAATTTGAGTGAGGTCGTCATGGCTAACAATAAATATGTTTTCCTGACGAATATGAGTCAATAATTAAAGTTTTATCACCATCAGGTGATTTGAATAAAACAACTCAATTATTCGAAGCGTACGAGTGAAATTATCACAAAAGATTGAAATAGGATAAGTAAAGATTCGTCGTAACTTTTGACAGAGTCAGAGTTGAATTTTGAAGGTAAGATACATCTTAACTTTTGATGTAGTCATGATTGAATTTAGAAAACAGGATGCGTCTTAAATTTTGACGTTGTTTTGGTTGAATTCCGGAATTTAAAGGATTTGAAGAAAATCTTCGAAATCTAAAAGATTTGATTCTCCTGCGAATAAGGAAATTTAGATTTCTATAATTAAATGCAGTGATCTGCCTCGATTCCTCTGTCTGATATTTTCACTATAAATTTTACCTTTTTCGTTCCATTAATTTTCACCACTTCAATACTCAATTCCCAAATTCAAAAGATCATGAAAATGCTTAATCCAGTTCTGATCCTTGTCCTTATCCTGATTATCGCAACAATCATTCTCCTTTTCCAACTTCCACCGGAGGAATCCGTTTATTTCTACTATGCTTTAGAGATTATTGTATTTATAATCCTCCCGTGTCTTTATATTGCTATACACACTGATATCCATGGTTTGTAATTTCAGTGTTGTTGTTGGGCTTTATATTATCTCTTATATTTTGGAGCTCTTTGCCTTTTTATTATCCTCCCGACCTCTAGTAAAGCGAGTAACGGTCCAGAATTCGTAAGTATGGAATTTCGAATAAACATCGTGTTCTAAATAAGAACTAATGTATTAGCACGATTTGATTTATCAAATTACCAGAATCACTGAGAATAGAACTATCAAGAATATACTTTCTTGATATGTTCAGAAGTTAAGCATAATGAAAGAGTTATGTAACATCACACATGATGACATTATAATCTATGAATTATCATGTTCCATTTAGAAACGCAGCATGACTTACTATAATATAATCACGTTGATCAAGTGTCATTATATTATACTAACTCATGCATCAGTTCCCGACATTACTTCAATAACATTCATATTTTAAGCTCGAAAGTTTACAGAATATAGAAACTAACAGTTTCTGAATGATGTAACACTGATAGTATGAAGAGATTAATGATTTCATATAAGAATAGTTATAAAAAAATATCTTCAGAAATATGGAGGATATTTATAATGAAAGATACGATGATATCTTGGAATTTATAATATTGAAGGATGGTGAAGAATATTTGTCCGTAAGAGTTCGGAGTCAGAAGCAAGGTATTCGCTAAAGATTTCAACAGACATTGAATCATTTGGATTCTTTGAAGTCAAACTTATTCTTTGTGATTTGTCCACGACTTTCTTCCTAGTTTCGCATAATCTGCTTTTTGGTACTAAATTTTCTATTGAATGTTTCCAATATAATGATACACAGGAAGCACGAGGAGGTATATAATTTCGGACAAGAATATTTATGAAAATATCCTCAGAAATATCGAAGATATTGATGATGATATTTTGGAATTTCTAAGTTCGATGGTTGATGGAGAAAGATTTTCCGCAAGATTTTAACATGACTTAGGAGCAAGATATTCTCTAAAGATTTCAACGGATCCAGAATTACCTGAATCCTTTGAATATAGGGTTTGGTCCTTGTATTTGTCCTTGGTCTCCTTCATGGGTAGCTCAATCTGTTTTTCAATACCCAATTTTCTATCGAGCGTTCCTAACACTCCTTTCTTTATCATCAAACTTTTGGTCGTTTAGACCATCTACCATTTTTCTGTTTCCTGTGTATTTAATGCTATGATATCTGAATCATCGGTTATTAATCCGAGGTGGTTTCAGGAAAATTGTGTTTTTAGATGATTAAACGCTGATGGTAATATGGTGGAATATGAAAGGTTCCCTGGTAACAATAAAAGAGCATGCGTATATATCAAAGTTATAATAAGGTTGTTTCGTACGAAAAGTCAAAGTTGTCTTGCTGGAGCTGTGACAAAACTGGCTATCTCGAACATCAGATACAAAGTTATTTTCGGTAATAATAACGCTAAAGGAATTAACATAGCTACGTGTTAAACGTTTACTCAGGTTCCGAGTGTTTTCAGGTGCATAACTATATGCATCAATATTTTCTTCCGTAAATAAAATGCGGTTGATTCATCCTCTCGATTGAGGTGTTTTCAAGAATCATGAAAGGTTTGAACGTGGATTGTAATCGTGAAGATACAAATGAGGTTTAAGATGAAATCAAGTGGCAACTTGAAGAATTGTTTAGTTTCATATGTTATAGTCAATATTTTAATTCATTTTAATTGTCCAATGTTGGTAGTTCACAGTTGATAGTCCACATTTAGCAATTCAATAATTCATATACATTTTAATATATAATATTCGAATTAATTAATACGTATCGTGACCCGTATTCGTCTCAGACTCGATCACAACTCAAACTATATATATTATTGTAGAATCAACCTCAACCCTGTATAGAGAACTCGATCATTACTGCATATAGAGTGTCTATGGTGATTCCAAATAATATATATAGATGCGTCGATATGATATGTCAAAACCTTGTATACGTGTCCCGATATTTAAAGTGCGTAAAATGAATAATAGAAAATAAATGACGATAAATAAAGTGCGTAAAGTAAATAACAGAAATTAAATAACGATAAATAAAATGCGTAAAGTAAATAACATAAATAAAATGACGATAAATAAAATTGCGAGAATATAAATTGCGGTAATTAAATTGCAGTAATTAAATTGCGGTAAATAAAATGTAACCAGTTAGCTAGGAACAGTTAACTAGGAACAGTTAGCGTGGATTCTTAACAATATTTCAATTAGTTAATTCGTTTGTTTCTAACAAATTTTATTTTGTTCAATGTTTTCTTCATTATGCCACTTGTTGGATTCTGAGAAGTCAAAATCCAAATATGAAATTGAATAAAAATGGTTATTCTGTGGTGAACGGATTCGTATATCGATGGTTGTAAATAGGATAGTAAATGACTGTTGAATCAGATTCGAAAAATGTACAATGTAACTTATTAATATGAAATCTAAATATTCCTCGGGTATTACCTACCCGTTAAAATATTTTCACCATTAACAGTTTGTACCAAAGAATTTTTAATTACAATCTTTATGAAGACATATATACATATATATTTTCTTCAGACGTAATCATGGATTTAATGAGTCAATATGATATTAAACTCATCAGATTTACGGCTAAAACTAGAGTACATAATCTCTAAAACATTAAAGATTACATAATTGCCATGAAGGACGAAGATAGTTTATGTAGAACGATTCGTAGAACGATGATTATATTCGAGGTACCGAATGAGACGTTGAGGCGTGTGACGTTGAAACTTGGGTTGTTGGTGGTAATGGTATTGATGTTGTTGCTGAAGCTGGTAAGTTTTGCACCATATTCTGCAAATTGATTACTCGAGCGCGAAGCTTGTTGGCTTCTTCCATTATTCAGGAATGATTGTCGGTTGGAACGAGCGGCTGAATAAGGTTTAGAATTGTGGATAGAATATAATCGTGTTGATATATTCGGGAAATGAGGGTGAAGATGGTGTTTCAGACTGGTTCGCCGGTAAGTGCTTCAGGTTCTTCACCAAGAGATGAATTTGGTTGGTGAAAAGGATCGCCTTCTTCGCGTCTCCATTGATTAAGTCGTTTACGAACCCAGTAGATGAATTGAGGATGATTGATTTGTTGATTCATTCTGATGACACCGCTTTCGGGGCTTAGGTGAATATCCATGTCGGAATAGCTATCGGAATAACTATCGGAATAGCTATCGAAATCTGAGGGACTCGAACTGGTTGAGGGATTCATCTCGTAGGATCAGACGAAGGATTTTCGATAAGTAATAGATTATAGGATGTAGATTAGTACCCTGCAATACATAATTTACATATTCATATATAATACTAAAATCTCATAAGTTACGGAGGAATCTACGGAAGCTATTAGGCAAAGGTAACAATAACAGATACACTAAGATATGAATTTATCTATACACTGTCTATGCAATAGAGGCAGTAAGACGTGTCTAGACTTTAAGGATGATAAGCAAAATTTCTGACATGCAGACACGGTCGAATTCCAGACTCATTAATGCATCCTAACGACTTATCAGTTATACACACTAATGCAGACCTGGTTCGCTAAGACCACCGCTCTGATACCAACTGAAAGGACCCGTCCTAATCCATCCGGATGAAGTCCATATCGATTATAAATGATTTACAACAGTTGATTACATCGCGAGGTACTTGACCTCTATATGATACATTTTACAAACATTGCATTCGTTTTGAAAAGACAATCTTTCATTACATATGAAGTTGACAGACATGCATACCATTTCATAATATATCCAACTATAATTGACTTAATAATGATCTTGATAAACTCAACGACTCGAATGCAACGTCTTTTGAAATATATCATGAATGATTCCAAGTAATATCTTTAAAATAATCAAATGCACAGCGGAAGATTTCTTTCGTACCTGAGAATAAACATGCTTTCAAGTGTCAACCAAAAGGTTGGTGAGTTCATTAGTTTAACATAAATAATCATTTCCATCATTTTAATAGACCACAAGATTTTCATTTCTCATAAATATACGTCCCATGCATAGAGAAAAAATATCATTCATATGGATTGAACACCTGGTAACCGACATTCACAATATACATATAAGAATATCCCCATCATTCCGGGATCCTCCTTCGGACATGATATAAATTTCGAAGTACTAAAGCATCCGGTACTTTGGATGGGGCTTGTTGGGCCCAATAGATCTATCTTTAGAGTTTGCGTCAATTAGGGTGTCTGTTCCCTAATTCTTAGATTACCAGACTTAATAAAAAGGGCATATTCGATTAGATAATCCAACCATAGAATGTAGTTTCGATTACTTGTGTCTATTTCGTAAAGCATTTATAAAAGCAGCGCATGTATTCTCAGTCCCAAAAATATATATTGCAAAAGCATTTAAAAAGGGATTAATGAAACTCACCTAATGTATTTTGTAGTAAAAATACATATGACTATATTGAACAATGCAGGGTTGGCCTTGGATTCACGAACCTATATCATTTGTATTTTTTTTTTTATTAATATACATAATTGAAATAAGACAAATATATATGTATTTACTATTAGTGATAATAATGATATTAATGATAGTAATAATAATTTCGTAAAAATATTAATTTTACTATTAATTATAGTTATGGTAGTGATTTTAGTAATTTCTTAATAATACTACTCATTATAATATAAATAATAATACTTATACTGATAATAATAATAATAATAATAATAATAATAATAATAATAATAATAATAATAATAATAATGATCATGATACTTATAATGATAATTATAATACTAATGTTAATTATAATGCTAGTAATAATAATAATAATAATAATAATATTACTATTAATTATAAGATGATACAAGTATACTTTTTTTTTAATGATACTAATAATGAATTTTATTATTTTTATAACAATAATGATATAAATAATCAGGTTTGTAACTATAATTGTAATAATCATGAATAAATGATAATCTTTACCATGGTACTTATATTAGTAATAATAATAATAATTATAATACTAATAATTGTAACAATATTAATAATAATTAATAATGGTAATAATAATAATGATAATACAATAATAATACTACTAATAATAATAATGTTAATACTAATAATATTAATAATGATACTAATATTAACAATATTAATGATAATTTTTTGTGATACAATAATCCTAGTAAATAATAATAATAACATAACAATAATAATAATAATAATAATAATAATAATAATAATAATAATAATAATAATAATAATAATAATAATAATAATAATAATAATAATAATAATAATAATAATAATAATAATAAGAATACCAATAATAATAATAATAATAATTAAAAACTACCTTAAATAGATTTCCAACCAAAAAATATGGCAGTGACCAGGATCCAGGCTCGAACATGCGACCTCTAGATCAGACAACAACACCCAAAACCACTCAGTCCACTTCGTCTTTTTGGTTTATAAATCCTAATAAATTTATATAAGATATATCTATCTGTGTCCCTATATCATCTCCTTCACTCGTCGACTAGAGGTTCCCAAACAAACATCATGACAGATAAATTACATAGTGTAATTAAAAGAAAACAGAAACGTTTTATATTTTATTTAAATTAACAATCAGAACCAATTAAAAAAAATTCAAACAGACTAGGTCTGTTCTTCAGAAAATAAAATAAAATAAATAACTTAAATTTTGATTTTCGATTCTAATTGTTTTTAGCCCATGAGTATAACATGAATCAGGTTCCAAATCGACCCTGGAACTTTCCGAACTATCAATTTCAAAGAAAACATCAAAACGAATATGAATTTTTGTGATGAACATATGTTTTGACTTTTGAACTCGAAGGTTTGACTCAAGAATTCGACATTGATATATAAAATTAGACTTTGAGATTTTACAGATAGTATAAACGGAAGTTTTCTAATGTAACAACATCTATACAATTTGAATTTTCATTTGAAAACGAACCTATTGATAATTGAAGTAAGAACAGAGCCGATAGCATCTGTTTCTTCATTTTTTTTAAATTCGTGAAAATAAAGAGAGTGATATAATGATAATGGACAGTGAGGATGTGAAGTTAATTATTGTATTACCTAAAATTGATTCCACGTGATTCTCTGAAACAAATGGTAGACGACAGCCATTTTTATTTAGAAAATAGAATAAATAAATAAAATAATTAAAAGTGTAACAGATTTTAACTTTATCTGATTAGGAATCGAATTTTATGTACAGAATCAGATTTTAAAGGACAGTAGCAAAGATTTGCATTAGCTGGATCGTGACATCAATCAGAAGTTTGATTCTGTAATTATATTCCTAGTTAAAATTTAATGTTAATAATTGGTAAATGTAAATAAATATATTAATAATATAAAATTATTAATATAAAGAATACTGATAATTATAAAAATAATAATAATAATAATAATAACATTACTAATCAAATAATATTAATAATAATATTACCAATTACATGTACAATCTCTTATTATAATTATAATAATACTTATAATACTTAATAATAATGAGTAAAGTGATAAAATAATGATAATGATATTATTAAACTAAAATGATAGAACTTTTAACATATCATATGCATCAAATTTCATATCAGGTAATTTTAATAATACCGATATTAATACTAACATTAGTATTATTATGAAGTATTAATAAAAATATTAGTATGGCAACTATATTTTTATCTTTTAACTACATTTAATATGTTACTATACAATTTATTAAATTTGTGAATATTTAATAATTACATAATATATTATATGATATAATTCTTGAATATTCAATGTTTATATATTTTATATGTATTACAATATAATCTTGATAAAAAAATATTATATATAGATTCATATTTATTTATATGTATACTACGATATATATACAACTATGTTTTAAATTATAAATATATAATTAATTATATATATTAAACAATTAACTATAGGGTATAACATTATACATTTAATGTTCTGATAACGTTGGTAAAATATGTTTGAACCATTTATATACAATATACTATATACTCTAGATATCAAGATCTAGTTATTTAAAGTTATCTTTCATAAAACTGAATTACTTAATAGTTCAATAATATATTTAATATAATTATTTACATATATAATTATTTATATTTACATTTTTAATTATATATATATATATATATATATATATATATATATATATATACATTTTTATTTAGACAACGTTGTTCGCGAATCGTCGGGAATAATCGAAGGTCAAATGAATATATGAAACAGTTCAAAAAAAATGTTGAGATTTTAATTACTAGATTTTGCTTATCGTATCGAAATCAAATAAGATTCAAGTTTAAATTTGGTCAAAAATTCCCGGATCATCACAGGATTGGCCTCGGATTCACGAACCTATATTAGTATTATATATCAGATAATATCATAAACGTATAATGATAATAAATTGAATATTAATTATATAATATTTATAAAAGTTTTATGTTAAATTCCAATATGTACTTTATTTATTTATTACATCCTTAATTTTTATGTTATATAAGTATATTAAATATATTTGTTTTTATATACTATAATATTAAGTTATCATAATATTCAATTATTAAAACTAAGATAGAAATTCTTTGGTAAAATATTTTAATAATTTTATTTATAACTTATTATAATATATTTATGTTTATGTTATTGATACTGTATTATAATTTAATGTTCATGTAAGTTATATAATGTTTTAATTTATATCTATAAAATTTTATAATAATGTCTAATTAATATTATATCAATGTTTTATAATATATATATTACAATTTATCTTTTATGAATATATTTAGTTAATATATAATAATTATATCCATGTTATTAATAATATTATATGAAAATTTAAATAATATTAACGTATTAAATATAATAATTTGTAATGTATTTTGAAATCTTTATATGAAAATTTTTAATAATAATAATAATAACTATCATAATGATACAAATTTTAGTGATATTTCTATTAGTAATGTTTATAATAATAATAATAATAATAATAATAATAATAATAATAATAATAATAATAATAATAATAATAATAATAATAATATTAATATTAATAATAATATTAATAAAAATAATAATAATAACTAAATAATAATAAATAAAGATCTGTACGCGTTTTGTATCTGTTCCTAAATCAGATCGAGAGAATAAAATAAAAAGAAATGCAGAGAAGAATGATTCACGATTTAGGATTTTTCGATCCTTCAACAGATCAATTAATCAATAATCATAAATGTTTAATAGGCATCGATTCATTATCGTCATCGTTCAGTCGTCGTCATCATCAATCCCTAATCATCTTTGTCATCCAAGAACAATCAAAGAAATTGAAGTAGTAGTTGGTGTGTAATTGGTGTTCGTTCAAATTAAGAAGGAAGATTAATCATCGCATCATGTAGTACCAAGGATTGCATCAAATCATCATCCATCGTTCATGAAATTGGTTCTTTAATTGATTAAATAGGTAATTGATTCCTTATTAATCTGTTAATTTCTTTATTCCTCTATATACTTTCTGTATCCTAATTTGATCGAACAAAATCAATCGTCTACAATAAACTGTATTTACTAATATAATTGATTTTATAATTTTTCCCCAATTTGGATTTCAAAAAAAAAAAAAAATCAAATCGTCGGTTAGACTGACATCATCTTTTCTGTTTTTGCGAGTTCATCTTCTAGCTTGGTTCATCTAATTCGTTTCACTTATGGCTGCAACAATTCATCTGTATTTATTCTTACATTTATTAATATTTGTTAGGTATTCTTTTTGTATTAAATTTGTAAAACTTTAATTTATAAGTTCTAGTATGTTTTCTGTATGTAAATTAGTTTGAACTTTGGAATTATTTAGTTGGAATCTAAATTATTAAATTTGAGTTTATTAAAATATTTAGATGATAAAGATTTATAGATTGATAACCTGTTTATGGAGTGAAGGTTGAACAGGAAGTGATCAACAGGTAGCAGGTGGTTTTGGTTTTCTTTGCAGATTAAATAGAAAACAGATAACAACAGTAGCTGGGAATGATCGTGTAGCAGTCACACATATGGTGGTGATTTGTTGTGAAAACAGAATGCAGAAAATGAATTATACAGCAGTTATAGTTATTAACTTTATCAAGGAGATGATCAAATGATGTTTGATTTGTTTGCAGGTCGACAGAAATAAGAACAAATGGGTGTAATAACTTTTATGGTGGAGTTATGGTTTGAGTAAACTGAAAACAGAAAGATGTTGCAGCGGCTGCAGCAGTCCTTTGATGGTGGGTCTTCGATAGAAAAACAGGAAAACAATCGATGGAGGTTGTTTTTGTGATCAAGGTGATGGTGGTCGGAGGGGGTTCTCAGACATGGGTAAAAACAGAAACATCTAGCTGCACGTGAAATGGGTTATGGTTTTGACTTGAAACATCAAACATATGTGGTCGCTACTAGGTTGAAAGAGCTTGAATGATATGATTAAAGTGGGTTGTTTTGAAGGTGAAGGTGATCGGCTAAAATGGTTTAGCCAAAGGGTGGTGGTGATTTGGTTGGTTGTTGAGTTCAACAGAACACAGGACAATAGCATTGAATCGTACAAGTGAGGGTGATCTAGTGATGATATTAAGGTGGTGTTCATGGGTGGTTTATGGTGGACGAAGGTTGTAAGGGTGTTGGCTGGAAAAGTGGTGCAAGTGTTCACGATGGGTTGAAAGACTTAATAATTGCTTGCATTTCCTTCATCACATGTATTGAATACATACAAGAGGTTGTTATTTGGTTTTGTTGTAATTGGCTAATGTCAATTAGTGTGGGGTATTAGATTTTGATGATAGCAACCATTTTGTGCTCATGTTACTGATTGAATTAGTATATGTATATATAATAGTAATTAAAACAATGATTCATGAATCCAGTTGTAAATTTTGTAGGCATGTCACCGACATTAAATCATAAGTGGAACTGTATTTGATTGGCTATGCATATATATATATATATATATATATATATATATATATATATATATATATATATATATATATATATATATATATATATATATATATATATATATATATATATATATATATATATATATATATGCATATATATTAATGAGTTAAAGAAATACTACTATGAATGATAGCACTAGCGAATACAAGGTGGTCTTGAAAAGTAGAAATCATATTAGTGTTTTATACCGAAAGTATTATGAATTGCATATCTCCATCTAACTTATATAGTGGCTAAAGAGTTAAATGAGTTTGGACTACTAATCAAATCTTGCTTGCAGACAATGGAGGTTAAATGTAAATGGCTTACAATTCCATTTGATTTGTCTACATAAAAATCTCAAATTAATGTATTACTTGTTTAATATTAATCGAAACGTCAATCGAATATTACGATAATTTAATATTTAATTTTAATATATTTTATTTATATATATATATATATATAGATATATCATATTTTTATATTATTTTACATATTAAATTTTAATAATTAAATCATATAATATTTTAAATTATTTTTCAAATTATTATTATATACTCATATATTTAAATATACGTGCATCTATTTAAAATAGTGGTTCGTGAATCGTCGAGAGTAGTCGAAGGGAAATTTGAATATATGAACATAGTTTCCAAAATTTTCGAGACTCAACATTACAGACTTTGCTTATTGTGTCGAAATCAATAAAGATTAAGTTTAAAATTTGGTCAGAAATTCCCGGGTCATCACAGAAGGTACATACACGAAAAAAGGAGTTAAAAATTTAAAATTATGAAGAATCCGGCAAAGGTCGTAATTTACGGCCATCCAGCCATAAATTACGGCTTTGTTTAGTTTGTCTCAAGCCAAGGAAATTGTGGCGTAATATCACGGTTTTGAATTACGGTGTGTCGTAATTTACGACTCCAAGGTCGTAAATTACGGCCTGGTCTAGAAAAGTTTGTTTTTGGAAGCCGAATTTTATGAGAATTTTGCTTTGGGAAGAAGTTATTGGATTCCTATATATACCTAAGCTTAATCCACAAATTTTTATCATCTATCTCTGCAACTTTGGAGCACAAAACACCAACCCTAACATCATCATTCATCGTATTTCAAGGATTCAAGCCAAGATCAAAGTGATTTTCTTTGACATTCTTCAAGAGATCGTCATGTTCATCATCATTAATTGAGTGGCTAGTAATCTTTTCTTTATTCCTTTCATGAACAATTATAGTATGCTTAATTCATTCAAGCTTATGTGATTTATGATTTTGTAATGCTTATGTCTTTTGGATTATAATTCTTGTAAACTGATTAAGTTACAATTAATGCAAGTTTATTGATTTTTAATTATTGCAAGACAAAGGATTGTCATTTGACACATTGCGCTTGATCCAACTTAGTGATAATTAGATTAGGTATAAAAACAAGGTGTTCAAGTTACATAATTTATACCCAAGATAGTTGCTTTTGATAAACTTAAGAATTCTTTTCTATGAAATTTGATTGGGACTTAATAAGCATAATGAATGAATGCATGCATGATTGGGATTGAAAGGGATAAAGGCTTTTAATTTCTTGTTTACAACTTCATACTCTAAGCTTTTGTTTATGTTTTTCATTTTAGAATCAATAATTCTAAAGTCTTTTTCAGTTTAAGTCATTGTTAGTTTTAAATACCTAGCGTTAGTAAAAAAAACCACTTCCTGAGAATTGCATGTTAATAACCACAAACTCTCGTGGAAAGAAGCCTACTTACCCTAACTAATTTGGAGTAATTAGTGCATTTATGATTGGTACTTCGACGCCACCAACCGTCAGGATTTTCATACTCAACTTGGTAATCTTCCATTGGTTGTGGGTTGGTACAGTTATTATAGGATTGAACCTGATTAACCTGCTGTGGTTGCATCTTCAAATCTCCGAGTTGTTTGGAAAGAGACTCCATATTATATGTAAGGGTTTTGATGGCCTCCTTTTGATTGTTAAGTGCATAGAGTGGTGCAGATGATGAAGGTTGTTCACCACTATTCAAGTCACGATGATACATATTCATGTTCTCGAGTAACTCCCATGCTTCATCTACGGTTTGATTCATCAGATTCTCTTGAGCTGCTACATCGATCGTCGTCCTATGATTTACCGTAAGACCATTGTAGAAGGTACAAATTTGGGCTGGTCGTTCTAACTGGTGATTAGGGCATTTATTGAATAAGGCTTTGAATCGCTCACATGCGGTGTAAAGAGATCATCATAACTTTTTTTGAAGTTGATGATGTCGTTATTTAGCTTGGTTTGTTTTGAAAGCGGGAAGTACTTGGTTAAAAACTTTGTGGCCATTTCCTTCCATGAAGTAATGGAATCGTTTTTCAATCCTTCAAACCACGTCTGAGCATAATGAGTAAGAGAGTAGGGGAACAAGTATAGTCGGACTATATCTTGGCCTATCCCTTACTATTTGTAGGAGTTCGTAAGAGAGATGAATTTTTCAAGGTGATAGTTAGGGTCATCATTCGGAAATTCATGAAATTGACAACCATTTTTGATGAACTGTACAATATAATGTATTAACTCGAACGAATGTCCTTGATTCTCTGGAAATATGATTGGTCCTCCTCGACCTCCAATAGAGGGTTTGGTGTTTTTGGTAAGAGTAATTCGTAGGGCCATCGAGTTAAAGAGAGCTCTAAGTCTTTCTTCCTTGCATGCTTTAGATAGTATTGATTCTGGATCTAGGACGAATATCAGCAATATCAGTCTTGATCGGGTTTTGGTCATACACTAGGTATATAGTTTAGCTAAGGAATCCGAAGGGACTCTAAGGTGATATGGGATCTACTAAGGGTTTAACTAAGGCGAGTTTTGGTTCTTACTGCTATTTTTCTGGTATGTCGATATCAGAGTTTTGCACGAACTATTTAACAAACCTAAGTGGCCAGATCGACTACGGAGAGGCAGAATCCTTTTGGTTCCATTAAATTGGAGACTGTTCGGAAAATTCAACAACAAAGTCCGTGTATAATTGTCTTTCTTAGACACAACTCAAAGCATTGTAAATAAGTTTGAGATGAAAAAGTATTGTCTAATACCAGTCCCCGAAAGTTGCGTCAAAAACTTACTTACTCCTAATGATATGACCAAAAAGGATGGTTTATAATATTGCGGTGTCGTTAGGTAGCTGACCGTCTACCAAGGCTATCACAAGAAGAGGTAATGTTTTAAATTTATAATAGTGGGGCCTAAATCTACTACTCCTTTCTATGGGTGAGCAAAGGAAGTATGACCTAGGGTTGTTCGTTTTAGAAGACAACAGAATCAAACCTTCAGAATAGCAAACTTAGTAGACTAATTAAGGAGTAGTTTAAGTAAATTTGATTTTCTATTTTCTAAAGAAAACAGATAAATAAATAAAGCGATAAAGATAAAATTGTATTTCAGATAAGGTTAAAGCAAATGTATGTCATTAATTCATCAGTTACTTTGATCAATCATTGCTACATGAAGGTATGTGCGGCTCTTCAATAGGAGCGCTCGAAAAAGGTGGCATATTAACATTCTCCAAGGTCTAGAATTTTTTATGCATAACGAAGGATAATAAGATATCTCATATTCGAGAGACGTGATGTGTTTCAATGCTTTCGTTAATGATTGGTAAATGACCAGTTAGGCCCTTAATTAAAAGAGTTCAACCTTTAAGAACACCCCGACCTAGTTACAATGTAACCTCAAGAAACATGTTCAGTTATCCTAACGGTCCAATCGTTTATGTCTTTAAACCAACAGTTCCTAAATTAACTAAAGAATCCCTCAATTTAGTTCAATGTTGAGACCATGTTATGGTGTAGTGTACTTAGTCTACGCTAGAGACTGTTTCCATGGCTATACATAGCAGGGATACAACTTACAATAACCATTGCGCTTCATCGTGTGCTTACTATGTTGATATGTTAGTTACTACACCTGCATAACTCGAGGTCAACCTTGTACTCCTAGTGTCTAGCCAGAGTTTCCATTACAGAAGCGTTATCTACTGGAATCCGTAACGTAGGTTAACATACTACAACTGTTGTGCCTCTGTCAAGTGTACTATGTATCCGGTAGAGTTTTCTTACCAATGGGTGACACAGATAGTGTACTCGGAATTGGGGTTCAAGACTACCCAATAACAAAGCTCATAACAACGTTATGTTACTTGGAAAATTGATTGAGTTTAAAGCATAATGGGAAAGCATTTCTACAACATCTCATTATTTCAGCATCGTAAGTGACTACGTCGTAACATACACTTAAAGATAACTACTCGCTAATCATGACAATAATATCAACTATCACAATAATGATGGAAGACATCATAAAAGATATATAAAAGAATAAAAGTACCAGTAGATTAATCGAGTTCCAAAAGTACAAAAGTGACAACTTCAGACGCACCTCCATTCATTTACAGACTCCGTTTACCACCTACTCTAGGTTATTATCGCTAATCGATAATTACTTCATAATCCTGGAGAGAAGTTAGATTGAGAGTAAATTATGTGTTGAAGTATGTGAAAAATGGATGACAAATGGACCTTATTTATAGCATTTCTTACCCTGACAAGCCGTGTACACAGGCCGTGTGGATTGGGCAGGTCGTGTGGAGATGGTTGCTCGTGTGTTCTAGCCATGTGGTTGGGGCATGGAAGCTCGTGGCAGCCCGTGCGGCTCTGGATGGCAGCCCGGGCAAGGAGCCCGTGTGGTTGTGTTCTTGGACCATTTTTTATGTTTCCGGGATCGTAACTTGGTTTTCATCGTTTTCGCTCTAAGTTCTTCGTTTTAAGTTCGTTTTCTTCGATCCTTCTTGTATTGTATTCATAATCACATGATTTTCAAAATAGAGTAAACATACGCTTAATTCTTCGTTAAATTTAATTACATTATTGTATTGAGGCTTAATATCGGAGATAAAAACGTTACTTTATAACCGATATCAACTGGTCTATTTATCTTTACTCTTTATTAATTCTTTTATTTTGGAAAAGAAAAACGAAAAAGAATCGTAAAATACAATAAAGTGGCAGTAGGTTTACTTTTGAAATTGTTGGTGACATGCTATCGCTTTGCACGCAAATCAAAGAGATGAAAAAAAAGGCTACTGATAATAAGAATAAGAAATACGGAGTAATAAAAAAAGAAAGAAAAACTGCGCTGGTTGGCTGTGAACTATAAATGAATCTTGGGACATTCAAACGACGTCGACTTATTTGTTAGACAACCGTATTCTTTTTAGTTTGGTAGGGTTTTGGGGAAAAATAAATAGAAGACAAAAGATAGGAAGATTTGATGGGGCGATAAATGTTAGAGAACGGGTATGAAAGATAAATGTTAGAGAACGGGTATGAAACAGACTCGATTGCTTTTTGAATCATGAAACATTTTTTTAATTAAGTATTTCACCATTCACAAGCCTCGGGTTTAGACGAAATCCTAACTGAGATAAGTTAAGAACAGATTTTATTTCAAGGAAAGAAGAAATCAAAATCAATTATCAGAGATAATGTGTATTTTCATATATTCTTATGAAAGAAAAATCTCATATCTCACACACACACACACACACACACACACACACACACACACACACACACACATACACACATATATATATATATATATATATATATATATATATATATATATATATATATATATATATATATATATATATATATATATATATATATATATATATATATATATATATATATATATATATAAGAAATGAAAGGGTGCGATGAAAGGACACAATATTTCAATGAAAAAATGCAACATTTTAACGAAAAGGTACAACCTATTATTCACACATATTGGAAAATGGTGGGATTTTAACCCTTTTCAATATCACAATTCCATAACAGTATCAAGTTAACTTTTACGGGCGTGTACTTCACAATCTCATAACCCGTTATAAGTATAACTTAATTACTCTTGCTTTCAAGTAAATTCCAATTCACTAAAATGCTTGTTGATAACACTAAAATCACCAACAGTAAAGAGGCAGTGGCATATAAAGACCGACTATATCTCGAGATCATACCCGCTCTGGTACCATGTTAAAACTTTAAATACCCATGGGTGGTTGTGTTTTATTGAAGCGATATTTAAAGTGATTATAAATAAATATGGAAACCCTAAAAGACCTAATAGACCCAAGCTCGCATATTCAACTTGGACCTAACCTATCATATAACACGGATATGTGGGCTTTTTAATTATATACTAGGTTTAGATCTGCTTATATGGATTCGATTAGATCTGCTTAATATTTGTCTTCGATAATTTCGTCTTTGAGTTGTTTGTTATATGGTCTTATGTAGACGAACAAAATGAGATATGCGAGTTTTATGACATTTGTAGATTTCATATTGTTTTCCGAAGGTGTTTGTTATTTGGCTATTTGGTTTTTAAATCTAAAGAGGGGTTTTTAATTTTGGGAATTGGTACTGTAAAAAGATTGATTTTTAAATTGATAATAGATTTTGAAAATATGATTTATTTAGGGTTCATGATTTTGAAGTGGATGAAGAAAAATTTAACAGGTTTGGTCGTTTGACACATGCTAAAATTTAACAAAAAAATTTAATGGACGTTAGAGACAAAAGACTACTGATGATAAGATGCTAGATACAAGGACCATAAATGTAATATGATACAAATTACATGGACTATGTGTGAAATTTTGTCAATCATAACTAACCAAGGAACCCATTTTGCTCGTTTTCAAAGTTTCGTTCAAATGCTCTCAATTTCGTATGTATATGTATCCTCAAATTCAACAATAAGAACCAGCGTAAAATTATTCTACTTTTAATTAGTTGACAAACATATGAAACGAAAAGCCCACCTAATGATGCTAAATTCAAACGTTTCTTGCTCCTCTCGTTCAACAAAGTTGCAAACTGATCAAACCAAAATTATTCAGTCTGAGTGCAAGTGAATTAAAGAAAGAACTTAACCTTTGGAAGTGGTTCCTACGGTTAAATGGGGTATGAATGTGGTGGTGTTTTTTGTCTTTTTCCGAGCCTCCAAGGTAAGCTACAGAAGAAGGTTAGTATGTGCGAGTTGATCAGTTGGTCAATTAGCCTTCAAATGAGGCTTGGGGGTGCTATTTATAGATTGATAATTGACGGTTATGCATGATAACCATCATAATAGCACCCACGATCTGTAACTGCCACTAGAGCCTTCTAATCATGCCTACAACCTACTCCACGTTCTCCACATTCCTGAAATGTAGGGATATGGTCCAATTAAGCAATACCAAGTCGACCTCGTTAGTACGTCACGCAACCAATAGCGTGACGTTGACTTGAGCACACAACTCCATTTAACTGGACATCGCGTGTTGCATGTGACACAGCAGTAGGTTCCCGATAGGTTCATGTGATGGACGTCATGCGTCACGCGAGTAGTCACGTGACGTACGTCATTAAGTCCAGTTTGGTTAGGTACAAAATGTACTTGTACGTGACCAAACTTAGTTTATAAATTGAACACCACAAGCGCTACGGCATGCGAAATGATAATATTTGTACATTGTAAAAATGAATCAATCGAATTTTTATAATGTTAAAATAACATCATGAGTGATTCTGACACCAAAGACGTCCAATCAGCCGCCAAACTCACTGTTTTCTAGGTAAACGCCATCATTATTACAACTGTAAGAAGTGAAACGACGCGAATCTAACGGTTACGAATGCATGATGAAAAGACACGTGAACGTTCAAGATTAAAGCCCAAAGTTGAGGCCCATTCGAGGCTGTTCCTATAAATAGGGGTTTTTACCTCTTCATTTTCACTTACCCCTAGCGTTTGCACACTTATATTCAAGCCATCTGTTGCTAATATACTCACGTACTTCCACACTTTTCATCGCGTACCGTCACGTTACTTCTTTCAAAGGTTAGTACAGAATGTGTAAGGCAGATGTTGCGACGGAACGTAGTAACGTTACGACCAATCAGCTTGAAGACTTTATAGGAGAATATCCACCGCTTGCCAACTGGCATGTTATGGTGGCGACGGATGAACAACGCGCTCACACCCCTCCTCCAGAACACTTCACGTTATATAAGAAGGCGATTTCGATAGGCAATATGCGCGCTATCGCCTTTCGTAGCATCTGTTCTTGAACACTACCATATCAGCGTCTCCCAGCTTCATCCTCACGTGTGGCAACACGTGATCATATTTGAGATGTTTTTTAGGGGGCAGAACCATCCCGCCCTCCTGAATGTTTTTCGAGCGACCTTTAAATTATCTGCTTCTGGAAAGGGTTGGTACACCTTCGAGAAGACGTGTAATTTCACTTCAAAGAAATCCCCCTCCCTCCATGACTGGAGGGATATGTATGTATATGTGCACCAGAACGCGCTTGGCGAAGGGCATGCCCACCTGGTCCCGTGGCACTTCAGCCGTTCACCCGATCTTTCAAAGACACCGGATTTGAATCCGGAGGAGCGTGCGTTATTCAACTTCTGTAAGGACGCGGAACTAGACATGCGTCCTTACACGGAGGTGATGCTGAAGCTAGGTAACGTTCAATGTTACTGGCCATGGGAGAACAAGGTGCCGATGATTCTTCATAACGGAATGGGTATGCTCTTGATGCCGTAGCGTTCTTTGTAAGTACTCCCTTCGTCAATATTTTAATATATATATTCTTGTGCAGAGATGGACTTTGGGCAAGCCATTCGTCGTCCCACGCTTGAGGGTTTGAAGCTCAAGAAAGTAGAGAAGTCCAAGCTGAAATGTCCCGTTCATATTGATTATAAACGTTCCATATTAATTGATTTCGTTGCGAGGTTTTGACCTCTATATGAGACGTTTTTCAAAGACTGCATTCATTTTTAAAACAACCATAACCTTTATTTTATCTATAAAGGTTTAAAAAGCATTACGTAGATTATCAAATAATGATAATCTAAAATATACCGTTTACACACGACCATTACATAATGGTTTACAATAAGAATATATTACATCAAAATTAAGTTTCTTGAATGCAGTTTTTACATAATATCATACAAGCATGGACTCCAAATCTTGTCCTTATTTTAGTATGCAACAGCGAAAGCTCTTAATAATCACCTGAGAATAAACATGCTTAAAACGTCAACAAAAATGTTGGTGAGTTATAGGTTTAACCTATATATTATCAAATCATAATAATAGACCACAAGATTTCATAGTTCAATATACATCACATACATAGAGATAAAAATCATTCATATGGTGAACACCTGGTAACCGACCTTAACAAGATGCATATAGAATATCCCCTATCATTCCGGGACTCCCTTCGGACATGATGAATTCGAAGTACTAAAGCATCCGGTACTTTGAATGGGGCTCATTGGGCCCAATAGATCTATCTTTAGGATTCGCGTCAATTAGGGTGTCTGTTCCTTAATTCTTAGATTACCAGACTAAAAAGGGGCATATTCGGTTTTATAATCCAGCCATAGAATGTAGTTTTATTTACTTGTGTCTATTTTGTAAAACAATTATAAAACTGCATGTATTCTCATCCCAAAATATTAGATTTTAAAAGTGGGACTATAACTCACTTTCAAGGATTTTTACTTCGTCGGGAAGTAAGACTTGGCCACTGGTCGATTCACGAACCTATAACAAATATATACATATATATCAAAGTATGTTCAAAATATATTTACAACATTTTTAATACGTTTTGCAGTTTTAAGTTTATTAAGTCAACTGTCCTCGTTAGTAACATACAACTAGTTGTCCACAGTTAGATGTACAGAAAATAAAGCAATATATATTATCTTGAATCAATCCACGACCTCGTGTATACAAGCCTCAGGCTAGATCACAACTCAAAGTATATATAATATTTTGGAATCAACCTCAACCCTGTATAGCTAACTCCAATATTACTGCATATAGAGTGTCTATGGTTGTTCCAAAATATATATATATATATATGGGTCGATATGATATGTCAAAATATTGTATTCGTGTCTATGGTATCCCAAGATTACATAATATATTAGAATACATGTATAATACAATATGAGTTTGCTAGGATATGATTAATATAGATTTGGTATCAATTTTCACGTAGCTACAACAAGAAAAATTATCCAATCTTGTTTTACCCATAACTTCTTCGTTTTAAATTCGTTTTGAGTGTTTCAAGTTGCTATGGTTTCATATTGAACTTAAGATTATGAATCTAAACAGAAAATTATAATTTTATAGTCAGAAATACAGGTTACAAGTCATTTTTGTAAAGGTAGTCATTTCAGTTGAAAGAACGACGTCTAGATGACCATTTTGGAAAACATACTTCCACTTTGAGTTTAACCATGATTTTTGGATATAATTTCATGTTCATAAGAAAAATAATTTTCAGAGAAGAACAACTTTTAAATCAAAGTTTATCATAGTTTTTAATTAACTAACCCAAAACAGCCCGCGGTGTTACTACGACGGCGTATATCCGGTTTTACGGTGTTTTTCGTGTTTCCAGGTTTTAAATCATTAAGTTAGCATATCATATAGATATAGAACATGTGTTTAGTTGATTTTAAAAGTCAATTTAGAAGGATTAACTTTAGTTGCGAACAAGTTTAGAATTAACTAAACTATGTTTTAGTGATTACAAGTTTAAACCTTCGAATAAGGTAGTTTTATATATACGAATCGAATGATGTTATGAACATCATTACTACCTCAGGTTTTGTGGATAAACCTACTGGAAATGAGAAAAATAGATCTAGCTTCAAAGGATCCTTGGATGGCTTGAAAGTTCTTGAAGCAGAATCATGACACGAAAACAAGTTCAAGTAAGATTTCCACTTGAAATAAGATTGTTATAGTTATAGAAATTGAATTAAATTTTGAATATGAGTATTACCTTGTATTAGAAAGATATCTTACTGTAAATAAGAAAGATTTCTTGAGGTTGGATGATCACTTTACAAGATTGGAAGTAAGCTAGCAAACTTGGAAGTATTCTTGATTTTATGAAACTAGAACTTATAGAATTTATGAAGAACACTTGGAACTTGAAGATAGAACTTAAGAGAGATCAATTAGATGAAGAAAATTGAAGAATGAAAGTTTTTGTAGGTGTTTTTGGTCACTGGTATATGGATTAGATATAAAGGATGTGTAAGTTTGTTTACATGTAAATAAGTCATGAATGATTACTAATATTTTTGTAATTTTATGAGATATTTCATGCTAGTTGCCAAATGATGGTTCCCACATGTGTTAGGTGACTCACAAGGGCTGCTAAGAGCTAATCATTAGAGTGTATATACCAATAGTAAATACATTTAGAAGCTGGGTATTGTTCGAGTACGAATACGAGTGCATACGAGTAGAATTGTTGATGAAAATGAATGAGGATGTAATTGTAAGCATTTTTGTTAAGTAGAAGTACTTTGATAAGTGTCTTGAAGTCTTTCAAAAGTGTATGAATACATATTAAAACACTACATGTATATACATTTTAACTGAGTCGTTAAATCATCGTTAGTCGTTACATGTAAGTGTTGTTTTGAAACCTTTAGGTTAACGATCTTGTTAAATATTGTTAACCCATTGTTTATTATATCTAAAGAGATGTTAAATTATTACATTATCATGATATTATGATGTATTAATATATCTTAATATGATATATATACAATTAAATGTCGTTACAAGACTAATCGTTACATATATGCCTCGTTTCGAAATCCTTAAGTTAGTAGTCTTGTTTTTACATATGTAGTTCATTGTTAATATACCTAATGATATGTTTACTTATCATAATACCATGTTAACTATATATATATATCCATATATATGACATCATATAGTTTTTACAAGTTTTAACGTTCGTGAATCACCGGTCCACTTGGGTGGTCAATTGTCTATATGAAACCTATTTCAATTAATCAAGTCTTAACAAGTTTGATTTCTTAATATGTTGGAAACACTTAATCATGTAAATAACAATTTCATTTAATATATATAGACATGGAAAAGTTCGAGTCACTACACAAGCTTCCCGAAGGTGATCCCCGCAAGGGAGGAGAGCTTGCCGTTGAGTCGTCGACTAACGCCACCACCGAAATCGGTGGCGTGTCACAGACGCAGACTTCCACACCAGCTTCCAACCCGAAGCCGATATCTGTTGCAACACCGGTGCCGCCAAAAGGGCAAAAACGCTACAGCCCTGCCACGTTTCTGATGACTCCTGGTGGCAACAAAAAACCGAAAAGCGTTAGGGAAATTGCCGAGAGAAATCTGGACAGTTTCCAACACGAACCCAGTCAAGGTGGCTACTATTTCAATCCTGATAATAACGTTAATACATCACCAAGGTCATAATGGCGAAAACTAATAAAAGTTATTGTTTCAGGGGGTCAGACCAATCCTTCAGTGATCAACATTGAGGATATCCCTCACGTGCAGCAACCCAAAAAGGTTGTCACGTTGTCAAGCTCTGGCACCGGTTCCGGCCATCAACAGTCCAGTCATTACAGCGATTCCCGGGAGGTTCCTCATTCTCCCGGGTTTGGAAAACAGCCGACGTTTTCTCACCTTAACGTCATATGGGATGTGTCCCATGGCGACGTGTACTCCCAATTTGAGTACCTTCAAAGGATATGCCCCACTGCTCTGGTGGATGAGCTTAAAAAGATGCCGGACAACGCTGCGCATCGAGCGCATATACAACATATTCATCAGGGTCTAGCACTGACCCGTGATGAGATTGTTCGTTCGAACAACACCGAGCAGCGTTGTCGCAAAACAGAAGCACTGGCGAAGGAGGTTGGCGATGAAGCTAAAATGTTAAGGGATTCGATGGAGGGCCACAAGAAGGCTGCGGTGGGGGCGCAGCATGAAAAGGTAGTGGCGTTAAGGGAGGCACAGCGGGCTGCCAAGAACTTAACCACCGTTATGGATAAGGAAAAATAGGCCCTCGCCGACTTAGTGGTGGCCCAAAAGGAGTTAGCTGATGAGAACGCAAGCAAGGAGCTCCTCGCTACGCAGGTTTAAGAACTAACCGTTGCCCACAAGAAGGCAACGGATGATTTTCAACAGTTATGCTCTATGATTCCCCACATCTTCACCAAGGCCATTACGTCCCCTCATGTCATGGGGCCCTTTGACAAACTTCTTGATGCCACCAAAGATGTGGGGCGTCTTGAAACATCCATGTGATGAATGAAAACGCCACGCTTCTGGATCCGTTACCCGACACAGTTGTAAATAGTTTGGATCTGGATGCATATGACAAATATGATGCCGCCGCCACCGAAGTGAAGGCGGTTAAGGTACCTTTTGTGGAGGAGATTAGGAGCCAGTTAGGGCTGGATATGGAGAAGATTCAGGGGTTGATCCCCAAATAGATTAGGCCATCTGTAATTTTTTATTTTTGTTGTTGATGGATGTAACCAAACGATGTTATTAATGAAAATATGTATGTTTGGCGTATTGCAATTATTTTCGTTAATTTGTATTATTTAGATAATGGTCGTCACGCTGTCGTCGTCGCGGTAGCGTGGTATTTCAAGGTTGCACTTGATAAATTTGTCATGACTTGCATGTATCTAGACCATGCCGGGATGAACGCGTCGGGTACGAAACCCAAAGGCTTCCCTTTACGGTGTCACTTCAGCGTAGGTTCAACGCGAAGCGCCGTTCATGTCGTCCGAAAGCTAGAATATTCTTTGTTCAACACATGTGTAACATATGAATGGACTTATTTTTACATTTTGTATAAAAACACCGAAGTGATGCCATAAACAGTTACGTAACGCATTAAAGAAAACGGAAAATGCATTAAATCCAAATAAACCAAACCAATCCGTGCCGCATCGCGCTTACAAATTTGTGATGATCAGTCACAGAATTAAAAAGAAACATTGAAAATGGAAAACATAGTTTCAACGTGCTAAATATTCTAAACATAGAATTTCTTGAGATTGGTTGCATGCCATGTACGTGGCACAAACTTGCCGTCAGGCATTTTCAAATTGTATGCCCCGTTACCGAGGGCGTCTACAACTTCATACGGACCCTCACAGTTAGGTCCCAACTTGCCAAGGTCTTCAACTCTGCTGGCATTGTTATTGCGCCAAACGTAGTCGCCGGGACGGAACGAACGTAAATGTACACGCCGGTTGTAATACTTGGCGATTTTTTTCTTGTTGGCCGCTTAGTTGATTGCTGCCATGCACATGCGTTCCTCTAGCAAATTCAAGTTTTCCTTTAGCTGTATCATGTTGGCTTCTTCATTGAATTCCATGAAGTGTTGCATCAGAATTGCTATTTCTGCCGGGATGACCGCCTCTAAACCGTAAACAAGGCTAAAAGATGTCTCGCGATTGCTTCCTTTTAGTGTGGTGCAGAACGCCCACAGAACCATTGGCAACTCGTCCTCCGAACCTTTACGGTCCGTATCCAACCAACCTCTGATGCCGGATACAATGTCCCTGTTAGTGACTTCAATCTGTCCATTCGCTTGAGGGTGAGCAACAGAGCTGAATGTTTGTTTGATATTCAGCCCGTCACACCAAGCTCGAAACGGATCATGTGCGAACTGTTTTTCATTATCGCTTACAATCTCATGCGGGACCCCGAAACGGTATACTATTTCTTCCCAAATGAAATTAACAATCTGTCTACCCGTAATGCTTTTCAAAGGCTTAGCCTCTACCCAGTTCGTAAAAAAGTCAACTGCCACAACAAGGTGTCGTCCGTCAGGGAACGGACCAACCAAATCAATTGCCCACTTGTAAAATGGCCAAGCTGATGTGACCGGGATCAATTCATGAGACGACGCATGGACTTGTGGCGCATGACGTTGACAAGAGATGCAATTCTTGATAACATCGCTAATGTCACGGTACATAGATGGCCAGTAATAACCCAAGCGTATAATTTTTCATACAATGGTGCGATACCCCGAATGCATCCCACAAGTTCCTTCATGCACTTCCCTTATCACGGTTTTGGCCTCTTGTGAACCCACACAACGCAGTAACGGGCCCAAAAAGGACTTTTTATAAAGTACGCCGTCACATATGACGTACATGGGAGCCTTCATGCGGACTTTCCTGGCTGTTACGCTGTCAGCTGGTAGCGTGCCGTATTTGAGGTAATTAACGATGAGACTCATCCAAGTGTTCATCTCCTCAACTGGTGCCGTCACCTGCAAAGCATCACGTTATAATTGTTAATTATGGAACGTATCGACAAATTAGCGGTGTAGGTTTTATAAGTGCGACAGTTTTGTACCTGTACCACGTCGGTGGATTTTTGATCGACAACTTCCACCCATACGTCCTTAGCGAAGTGACCGAACGTCAATGAAGCAAGTTTGCTAAGGGCGTCAGCTTTCTTGTTCATCAAATGTGGCACTTGTGTGATTGAAAAAGAATCGAACTTGTTGGCTAACTCTTCCGCCAGTTTCAAATATTTTTTCATGGTAGGATCTCTGGCTTCGAACGTTCCATTCAACTGATTTGCCACCAGCGGTGAATCAACCGCCACTTTCAGTGCCTTAATACCCATATTTTCCGCGATACATAATTCGGAGAGCAACACTTCATATTCTGCTTCATTGTTAGATACATAGAAAGCGAAACGTAAGGCGTAGGTGTGTTCCTCACCATCTGGGCTTGTAAGTATCAGGCCGGCACCGGCCTCGTCTGCACTTGATGTTCCGTCAGTGTAAAGATCCCACGTGACGGTTTGGGGCGCCGTTATGTTGGCAGTCGTTGGTGATCCTGAATTAATGAATTCTACCATGAAATCGGCCATGATTTGTCCTTTGATGGCATTACGCGGCGCGTAGCTGATTTCATGCTCTCCCAGTTCGATTGCCCATTTTGCCATCCGGCCGAAGATCTCCGGCCTTCTTAAAACATGTTTGATAGGCGTGTCAGTTAGCACCAAAATGTGATGTGCCTGGAAGTACCGCCTTAGCCTCCTTGCGGTGTGAACTAGTGCGTAAACAAGTTTCTCAACTGGCTTATAGTTGACTTCGCCATGTTGCAAAACCTTGCTGACGAAGTACACCGGCATCTGGTTTCTATCACGTTCTGCCACTAGTACCGAGCTTATCACTTCGGTACCCGCTGCTAAGTAAACAATTAAAGTTTCTCCTGGAATTTTTAGAATATTAGCAAACAGTCATGTAACGTTAATGTCATTAGCTAGAACGACCACTTTACCCGGTACCGGAGCGGTTAGCGTAGGTAGAGTTTTGATTAACATTTTCATTTCTTGGAAGGCGTTTTCTGCTTCCAGTGTCCAATTGAAACTTTTACCTATACTTGCCCTCAGCACCTGAAAGAATGGTAGGGAACGCTCCGCTGCTTTGGACAAGAACCTGGACAACGCTGCTATCTTCCCATTCAGGCTTTGTACCTCCTTTTTCGTACGTGGCGATACCATCTCGTCCACAGCTTGAATCTTTTTCGGGTTCGCTCTGATGCCTCATGGCGTCACGACATGACCGAGGAAGTTACCTTCCTCGAAACCAAAGCTGCATTTCTCCGGGTTGAGCTTCATATTGATTTCCTCAAGGAGTTAAACGTTTCTTGGATATCTTTAAGGAGAGATGGTTCTGCGTGGCTTTTGATTACGATATCATCGACATAAGCTTCAACGTTGCGTCCTATCTGGTTCTTGAAGGCAGCGTCTTTTACTCGCTCATAAGTTGCCCCGGCATTTTTTAGGCCAAACAGCATCTTAGTGTAGCAAAAGATGCCATGGTCAGTGTGAAACGCAGTCTTATCCTCATCTCCTTCGGCCATTTGAATCTGGTGGTACCCTTTGTACGCGTCGATAAAGCATTTAAAGCGATACCTAGCGAGTGACTCGACCTTCCAATCAATTTCCGGTAATGGATAGTTATCCTTTGGGCATGCTTTGTTGATGTCTTTGAAATCAACACACATGCGCCACGTCCCGTTGGCTTTCTTGACTAGCACCGGGTTAGCTACCCAGGTTTGGTAGCGAACCTCTCTCAATATATTGGCTTCCACAAGCTTTTATACCTCGTTACGTAGAAACGCGCTACGTTCCGGTGCCATTCCCCTCTTTTTCTGCCGTACCGGCGTCATGCTTGGATTTGCATTTAAGCGATGTTCCGCTACCTCCCTTGGGACTCCTGTCATGTCCGACTCTTGCCAAGAAAAAACATCGGCATTGTTAGATAGTAGCTCGCAGGGGGCACTATTAGTTTCTTTTGAAAGGGTGTTGCCAATCTTAATGACTTTCTCGGGAAATGCGTGATTGATTACGACAACCCCCTCATGCTTAATGGGTGCCGGCTGGAAGACCAGTTGACTGACATCAGCGCAGACTTAGGCACGATCTGAAAATAAAGTTGCTACGCCTGCCCTTGTGGGGAACTTCAACATACCGTGTACCGTAGAAGGTATGGCACTCAATTCCTGAAGCGCCGTCCGTCCTAAAATCACATTATACTTGGATTGGCTACGAACTACTACAAATGTTAATTGCACAGTTCGGGATCGGTGGTCATCTCCTAGCGTTATGTTAATATTAATACGTCCCAGGGGCCAAGTCGTTTCACCAGTGAATCCCACAACGGGATGCAACGGGGGCTTGACCTTATCCCTCACGTCTTTTGGTAACTGCAAAAAACAATGTTCATAGATAACGTCCATAGCGCTACCCGTATCGATATAAATACGCGATACCAGACAGCGTCCAATTATTGCGGTAATTGTTAACGGTAGGTCCTTTGGACAAACTTTCCAAAATGCCGGGAACGTGATTGGTGCGCATTCCTATTCCTCCAGCGCTTCGGCCTTCCTTACGTGACCCGAATGCCACATCTGAATCATGTAAATGTGCTTTTCAGGTGATTTATCTTTCCCCTTCTGCCACGCAAACCTCCTGGTTGCGGATCCTCCTTTGTTCGAGGGTTTTAAATGTTTGAACTCCCCTAATTTAAGCCTTTCGATAATGACTTTCTTCAGTTCACGACAGTCATCAGCGTCGTGTCCTTTATCTTCGTGAAAGATACAATATTGCATTTCGTCCACCGCGAAATGCGGTTTCATAGGCTTAGGTGGCTGGAAGTCTTTGCTTATCTCCTCTGTTGCCAAAATTTCCTTAGGAGTTTTGGACAATGACTTTATTAAACTTTCTTCCTCTGGTGACAGCCTCTTAGAACCGTAACGTTCATATGGACGGTAGTTGTCGCGGTTGCCAGGCTTATGACTGGAACGTCCGTAACCTCCGCCGCTATTATTGCTGCTACCCTTATAGCTGCTGTTCGCATGTCCCTTACCGTTGCCTTTGTCATCTTTATCATTGCGATAACCAATGGTCGCGTCTGCGAACTCTTCTGACCGTACGTAGTCTTTTACCATCTTTACTGCCTCAACATATGTTTTCGGTAACTTTCGCCGCATCGCTTTTACCAGGGACAAATGCCTAACCTGACAGATTGCCATGATGTACACAGAAATTTGTTGCGACTCCGGCAAGTCTGGAATTTTCTGACATTCCAACGTGAAGCGAGAGGTGAAACCCATCAAAGACTCGCGTGACCTCATCTTGATGCTATGCACGTCCAAATGGTTCAGCTATGTACGTTTAAAATTCTGGAAGCGCTGCAGGAACTTGGTTCTGAGGTCCGTGAAGCTAGTAATACTCAACGAGGGCAACTTGGCAAACCACTCCCGCGCGGCAGACTGAAGCTGTCCTGGGAACATGTGGCATGCCGTCGGATTATCCCAATGTTGCGTCTTGACGGCGTGCTCAAAATGCTGCAGAAATGCTTCTGGATCGGAGCTACCATCAAATATCCCTAGCGTGAGGGGGTAGTGAGGACGGCGGGCAGCGGATGGGTAGCTATTTCCCTGGTAAACTTTTCCGACATTGCGGAAACTTCGAATGAACGTTTAACGTTGTCTCCCATCATAGCATACCCGTTATTCAGCATGTTGTCCGCTACGCCAGGCTGCTCGACCTGAGCACTCGTAGATTCTGGTGCGGCAAGAATCAAATTCTCAGTTAGGTCCTTGCGTGCCTCCTCCCGAGTTTTACCGGAACTCTTACCGGTCTCCGACACTGAACGCGTAGAGATACGGGGTTGTACTTTGGACATACCGGTAGGCCTTTCAGCGCCTTTGGGCACGAGTGAGGGTAAAACGAATCCTCCCTTGGCCAAGAAGCGTATGGCTTCCTCACCATTAATAGGTTTGAGCTGATGTACGTTTTCCTCCTGGGTTTCCGCTTCTTCCGAGTCACGCTGGTCAGTTTCCTTCTCATCATCATCGAACTGCAACCGGGTGCCCTTAATGGAATCATTCGGAGTTTCATAATTGCTATCGTCATTAGGTTTGAAAGGGTCATATGGTTCTTTGCCATTGAAGGTAGTGGGTTGCGGATTGGAACCTTATGTCATTTTGCTATGAAAGCGTTGATCAATCGGGTCCCACGAATGGCGCCAAAATGATCAAACCAAAATTATTCAGTCTGAGTGCAAGTGAATTAAAGAAAGAATTTAACCTTTGGAAGTGGTTCCTACGGTTAAATGGGGTATGAATGTGGTGGTGTTGTTTATCTTTTTCTGAGCCTCCAAGGTAAGCTACAAAAGAAGGTTAGTATGTGCGAGTTGATCAGTTGGTCGATTAGCCTTCAAATGAGGCCTGGGGGTGCTATTTATAGATTTATAATTGACGGTTATGCATGATAACCATCATAATAGCACCCACGATCTGTAACTGCCACTAGAGCCTTCTAATCATGCCTACAACCTACTCAACGTTCTCCACGTTCCTGAAATGTAAGGATATGGTCCAATTCAGCAATACCAAGTCAACCTCATTAGTACGTCATGCAACCAACAGCGTGACGTTGACTTGATTACACAACTCCATTTAACTAGACATCGTGTGTTGCATATGACACAGCAGTAGGTTCCCAATAGGTTCATATGATGGACGTCATGCATCACGGGGGTAGTCACGTGACGAACGTCATTACAAACGTATCCGATTAAATAGATACTTCGTATTTTGGACCGTCATTATACCTACATACTAAAAGTCGAGGCGATTTTCGTCGTTTCCGTTGTTTCGGATATTCGTTTTGAGTTTGCGTTCACACTACAAAGGGTCCCTCAACTTCGGCCATATTTACGCAACAGCCCCTCAAGTTTACACTTTTTAAGGGTAAAAAGTGTAAATATATAATTTTATTAATATAAAAGACACTAATTCCACCCGAATTTATAACGGACCCTATCTTCTCATCGAACGTGTAAATATATATATAATTGTAGGATCAAGGGGGAAGTAACCAATCGGAGGGAAGCGTGGGAATTTTTTTTTTCGTTTTTTGGAAAAACTTTGTTCACGAACATTATAGATTAGATGAAAATATGAACATTTAATAAAGACACTTTGTGATAAATGTTTTTATTTTGGCGGAAAAACGCTCGAAGAATTAATATATAACAATTATCGTGTTTTTCGATCGTATTATGAGGTTTTAGATATTAGGGTCTAGAAATTTAGGGTTTAGGGTTTAAATCTAGGGTTTAGATTGAGTTTTTCACACGAACGGTTTAGGTTTAGGGTTTTGGGTTTTGGGTTTTGGGACTAAACCCAAAACATCAAACCCTAAACTCTAAATCGGGTTAAATTTTGACAAAAAGTACTTCACAAAATATGTAAAAAAAACCGTTAACATTATTCACAATCAATATTATCTTGAATTTTATTTTTGTCGATCGTTTTCCCGCATAAATATTAACGTTCATCACGAAGTGTCTTTTTTAAATATTCATATTCTCGTGTGATCTTGATGTCTGAAAAAAAAATTCAAAAAAACGAAAAAAAAAATTGATTCCCCCGCTTCCCCCAAATTGGTTACTTCCCCATTGATCTGCCCATATATATATATATATATATATATATATATATATATATATATATATATATATATATATATATATATATATATATATATATATATATATATATATATATTTGGGTAAAAGGTTTTACCCGGTGAATATTATTTATAAAAATAATAAAAAATACATAAGAGATAACAACGACCACAAATGCGCCTTGCGGCCTCACAAACAACCAAGCACCAAGCTAGACCCTACACACCTAACAGGACTAGCAAAACCAAAAACAACTAGCTACACACATAGACCAAGACATAGAAACACATAAGAACACTTACAACCATCCCGATTTCATGCCCATGAATTGTGCAGTTTCATCCCCTTGCTCTTCCACATCACTCGCTTCGTCTATAAGTTGGTAAACATTTGCATTCTTAATAGCATTATCATTAACATTATCGTGTAAAGATGCAAATGCATTACTTGTACAAACAAAATTTGAAGAAGAGCCAACATGACCATCTCTTCACAGCATTATTCTCCTTCAAATTCTCATTCCCTTTTTCCACTTTTTGCTTTGGACGATAAACATTTTTTTTGCTTATTTCTACCAATGTGAATACCACTTTGAGATTTTCCAACATCCCCTTGTTTCTTATGGACAACCTTGATGAATTCATCTTCGTCAGTACCTTTACTAGCATGTTTCCCTGTATCATTACGAACATTAATAGCCTTATTAACATTCACGACAGGAATATTCTTAGGGCATTGCACATCAGTATGACCAAATACTTTACACAACGAGCATCTAGGAGGCTTCCATTCATATTCTATGGAAATTACACCCTTCACCTTAGTAGTACCATCAATACTGGGAGTAACAACCGTTAAAGCCTCCTTAAGCTCGTTCTCTGCAGAAACTTCAATCATTGCCCTTGCATAGTTAGGACGTCCCCAGGATTCCATACACATCATGCTTGTATAAGAATCCAACATCATTGATTTTCCATCCTTTGAAGCAATGGTGCTTAAACCATTTTCCGTAAACCTAGATAATGGAACATCAAAAAACTTAACCCAAACTGGAATCCTAGACAAATCCTCCTTTGTCATAGAAACCTTCGTATTCCACTGATTCAAGATGATAGGAGACCCCCTAATCAACCGTGGGCCAGACTCGATCACCTCTAGCATTCCTTGTTCCGTGGCATACTTGAAAAAATAAAAACCTTTGGAGTTCATCATAACTTTTTCAATGTCGTACTTTCTCCACACATTAATAACATAATTTTGAACCACGGGGAAAGCTAGACGTTTACCAATAAAATACCCGTACAAAGTATTACTATACCTCTTAGCCGCTTCTCTGACCGAAGACAAAGGAATTTCAACATCTACTCCCTCTTCAAGATCACTCTGTAGTGGCATCAAGCGAAAGTTGACCTTTCTCTTCTCCTTTACACCACCAACAGCGTTTATATATGATCTTTGTGTTGGGAAATTACGGTCTCACTAATTCCCACCACCCAGCCCAACAATAATAGTAAAGAAATAAGAACAATACACAACACAAGATTTAACGTGGAAACTCCAAAACAGGAGAAAAACCACCGGCCCCCAAAGAGAGAAAATACACTATATCACAAATTGTTACAATGATATAGACGACTCTCTTAAGCCAACTACACTCTCCAAAATATTTAACTAATACAACTCTCAAACAAGGGTAAGAAAGAAAGAAATAATCAAATACTTAAAGTGTATTGATTGGTGCGATTTGGAATGAAGACTTAGCCCCTCTTATATAACCAAGTCACTCACCCCTCACATCTTCCTCCCACCAATGTGGGATAAACATATCTTCTACTAGCCAAAATAAACCAACAAATCTCCACCTTTTGGATAGAAGAAGATAACCATGCTTCCACATTGCAAGGATAACCGATGTAGACGCTTCCTCGACGACAACTTCAAGATCCTCATCTTTATGCAGTTGACATTATCTCCCAAGAGACAAAACTTGCATCTTCATCGAACATTGTCTAAACTGACAATCATTGTCATCACAGACAATCATAACTCTTAACAAGAATTATCATACTCCACCATTAAGAGTATAGCACTTAGAATATCACATTCCAAGCATTTCACCTCGGCACATGTTGTTGAACAACCAGCTGAAACTTTATGGTGCAACTTCCCTGTTTGGCTTTCCCGAAAGTCCCATCAGCTACAACATCAGTTTCCACCACACAACCTGCATCAACGCCAAACCAATGCCCATGTGTAATTGTGGAACCGCTAACGAACATCCCTTTCCACGGTGGCGCGGACACACCATGAGGATGACGTGACTTCAGAGGAATTCGTCACTCTCCGTAACAACGGAGACAATGTTAGCATCTTTGGAGCCATTTGCCGGATTAGCTCCACCGGGACAATTAACCCTTACATGCCCAGTCTTCCCGCACTTCCAGCATGTCAGATTCTTTCTAGAGTTTCTCTTCTGCCTATCTGAACACAACACTATCGTATCTCCTGATGACGAGACCCCGTTACCTTCCAGTCTTTTCTCCTCGGATAGGAGCTTGCTAGTAACGTCTTCAAACTTCAGAGTTTTCTTCCCATACATCAAAATAGGTTTCATGTGTTCATAAGACGATGATAAAGATAATATCAACCTCAAAGCTTTATCTTCATCATCCGTTTTAACTCCAATAGCCTCCAGTTCTGAAACAATACCGTTAAGAATACTTAGATGATCTGAAATCTTTGAACCGCCATCCATACGCAGAGTATGAAATTGTTCTTTAAGACACAACCGATTTGAGATGCCCTTGCCCTGGTACAACTGCTCTAGTTTAACCCAAAGCTCCTTTGCCGTTGATAACCCGTGGACAATTGCAAGCACGTTCTTTGCAAGACACAAACGAATCGCACTTGCTGCCCTCAAATCCATATCATCCCATTCTTCTTCATCGAACTTACTGCTAGAATCACTGCCGGGAACAAAGGTGGGTTTACCTTTCAATGCCTTGTGTAACCCGGACTGAATCAACACATCCTTGACTTGAACCTGCCATAAGCCAAAATTGATCATCCCATCAAATTTCTCAACATCAAACCTCATTGGACTGAACTTCGACATCGTATCCGTATCCTATAAACAACACTTTCTCTGATTTTGCTCACGTTTCGAATAGCCAAAAGATGTAGCAGGTAGCCAGGACCCTTTAAATCGGAAATCCACAACTAGGCCACTAACAAATCCAACTATTACTACGAATCAGAAAAAATATTGTCTAACCAGATACCCTATACGATCAATAGAACTCGTTTCTGATGTGGACGATCCACTCCCGTGGCAACCACAGAGCATACTCCGACTCCTATAACCGAGACCCCCGTCAAACCTGACGCTCTGATACCAGTTGTTGGGAAATTACGGTCTCACTAATTCCCACCACCCAGCCCAACAATAATAGTAAAGAAATAAGAACAATACACAACACAAGATTTAACGTGGAAACTCCAAAACAGGAGAAAAACCACCGGCCCCCAAAGAGAGAAAATACACTATATCACAAATTGTTACAATGATATAGACGACTCTCTTAAGCCAACTACACTCTCCAAAATATTTAACTAATACAACTCTCAAACAAGGGTAAGAAAGAAAGAAATAATCAAATACTTAAAGTGTATTGATTGGTGTGATTTGGAATGAAGACTTAGCCCCTCTTATATAACCAAGTCACTCACCCTCACATCTTCCTCCCACCAATGTGGGATAAACATATCTTCTACTAGCCAAAATAAACCAACACTTTGTTGTTCAATAATTTTGGTGGCATTAGCATGATTATCCCCCTTAACAACCTTTTCAACCATGGGCACAGATGAATTCTCCAGTAAATCAGTTTTATCTATTTGATTCGTATCATCTTTACGATTAGAAGTATCATCCACGCCATTACGTTTAGTTACAGTAATTTCCTCCTGAGTGATTGTATTTGAAACCACACCCACAATTGTAGGGATATATGTTTTCGATTTAACATTCGTACCAACCTCCTCATCAGAAAAATCTGATGCCGTTTGACCATCAAGATCCTTCACCTTTTCCTTCTTGTTGATGTTAAATAAATTAATGTGTTCATAATCCCAGGTAACCCATGAAGTGCCGTTACCTCTTTCTTCTCACTACCTTCGACATAAATTGGTTGTCTGATCTCACCTGTCCGCTCTCCAGGTTTAGCAATCGAATCATCACTGCTACTTGATTCTGAGTTTTCTTCACCGCCAATGGTTCGACTCCACAAAACCCTAGGTTGAGTTACTTGCCCCGTTTTCTTTTTCTTCCCACCCGACGTCTTACCCATCTCCTAGAGCCAACTTGAATGAACCAGAAGAACAGATTAAGTGTGAGAAGTAATAGAGGAAGCTGCAAAGATCGCTGGAAAAGCAAATTTTTCTTGGCTTGAAAAAAATCGCCCAAGAGTGTCAGAGGATACTAGGGTGTATTCTTTGGTTTTGCTATATATATATATATATAGTGAGGATCCATGGAGAACCAAAGGTAGTAGAGAACTCATGGAACTCGTGCAGATTCACTAAATCTGCGTGCAGATTCACATATTTTTTTTTTTGCAGATTTTTTTTTCTGTTCAGATTTTTTTTTTTTTTTTTTTGCAGATTCAGTCAATCTGCGTGCAGATTGACGATTTTTTCCAGCTTTTTTTTTTTACAGATCGACTTTTTTTTGTTTTTTTTATGCAGATTGAGTCAATCTGCGTGCAGATTGAGTCAATCTGCGTGCAGATTGAGTCAATCTGCGTTTTTTTTGCAGTTTTTTTTTGCAGATCGGCTTTTTTCTGTGCAGATTTGACTTTTTTTTAGATTGACTTTTTTTGCAGTTTTTTTTTTTTTGCAGATTCACTTTTTTTTCTATGCAGATTCATTGTTTTTTTTTTTGCAGATTTTTTTTTTTTTTTTGCAGATTGTATTTTTTTTTCATAGATTTTAGCTCAATCTCCACATAGATTGAAGTTCAATCTATGAGTTCTATGGGTTCTCTACTTACTCTAGTTCTCTAGGGATCCTTTCACTATATATATATATATATATATATATATATATATATATATATATATATATATATATATATATATATATGTTATATTATATTAACATACAAAAAATCGTTATGATAACAAAAATTACACGATGTTATATTATCATATTAGCTGTGTTCTATATAATGGTTCTTAAACTCACAATGCAAATATGAATAACATATGCCCCAAAGTTCGTTTATTAAAATTTTTTACATTAGCTATATCCTTTAACGAATTTGCTTTAAAAAATTGTTACGTTGACAATTATATTTAATAACTATATTAATATAATGAGATGACGACCATAAAAAAATAAATAATTTACTATGTACTATTGTTGTTATCATAAGTTTTTCTACTATATATATTTTTTTAATATTATTATATGTATTAGAATTTTAGCCGTTGATAATTCCGAAATTCTGTGAAGCAAGTAGTCGCCTTCAGATTAGTCGGCGGATCTAATACACAATTAACATATACAAGGACTATTTTTATATCTTTAATAAGGCTTTCTGATTTAATGAGACATTAAGAATTTAAAGAAGTGTACTATATATAGTTTATGTATTAAATTTTCAGCTTTTTCTTAGCATATTGTTTTGGTGCAACTTGCTAATAGTATCCATTAATTAAATTTGGTCGTGGAAACACGAAGCCGCGTTTAGATATGCTTAGTTGGAAATAGAGAAAAAAAAAATAGACTTAATTAAATATTAAAGTCACGTACACATTAATGTACGAACAAATTTACAAGGGAATTGTGATTAAAAAAAAAAAGCTTCATATTAATTACCTTTTAATTCTTTTTAAAATTCGCATTTCATCCTTTTCTTTATTGCCTCCACTAATGCTACAATGTCAAGTTATCAACGGATCAAACTCCTTTATATGTATTTCAAATTTAATTTTTTAAAGAACAATTTGACATTTAGTATGATGAATATGTAATAGGAACACGTCTAATAGGAACATGTCTAATTGAGAACATGTCTAATAAGTTACCAAGAACACGTCAAGTTAATTTATAGAATAAGTCCATTTAGTTAGATGAACACGTCTAATTGGAACACGTCTAAATAAGATAATAGGCACACGTCTAATTAATCAAACACGTCTAATTATACCAATCTACTAGCCAAACACATCTAGTTTAATCATAACACTAACATCCGTTAGCAAATTAATAGGGAGTTGGTTAAAATTAAAGGGTTAAGAGAGTAGGAGTTTGAATTAGGAATGAATTTGAATTAGGAAGGAACATTTTTCTCAAAGATAACTATACTTATAATTACAATACAAAAGATAACTATACTATAAATATCTATAACATAACTTATATAAATTACCAAGAAATCTATTAAAAAATTAGTACGATTATATTAAAAAAACGTACAAGCTTTTTCTGTTCATTCATTCATCTTCATTCATCGTTCAATATTCATTCAGCTAGGGTGATACATCGCAATCGTAATCGATCAGAGGTAACTCTTTATTTCTTTATTTTTCTTCTTGTTGTTGTTGTTTAATACATGTTCTTGTTGTTTGTCATCGTAATCGATTAGAGCTTCTATCAAATCGTGTTGTAAATATATGGAACTATATGAATATATATTTGAATCTGGGACTATATGAACTACGTAGGAACTTTTGAACATTATAACAATTGGTTTGGTTTGCTGGGCTGTTGTCTAATCTGATGTGGGATAGTCCCTGCACTAAGATCACGTACGTGTAGCTTTTCTCAATTGTTTTTAATTGTTTTGCTGTAACAACTCATCATATAATAACACTATAACACGATACACACTTCGATTGATTCTATAACACAACCATTCGACTCTATAACACAACAACACAGTTCACATGATTACACAACACAATTGTGAACATCATATAACACTATATAAACAACATATAAACTATAAACCTAGACATAAATAAACAAAACATGCTTATACTTTTGACTGGAGGTGTTGTGTAATATGCTTTTGCCTGTGCACACTATGGCAACCAAAAGAAAACCAAACAATGTTTATTATATTTAAGACTAATTCAAAAACGAACATATTGTACAAAAGTACAGCAACACATCAAGATGCATAAATACACATACAACAAATTGTGAGCATATACAAGATGCATAATGCACAAAGTGCATATCCCTCAATGGTATTTATGTCACAGTAACACAAATTGTACAGAACACAAAATGCATAAAACACAATAAGATGCATAATAGCCCACACGAACATATATACTAAAGACACTGGTTATTGCGATCGACAACAGAATATAATATGCTAATAACAAAAACATCAGAATATGATCGATAAAGATACATTAACCTTAGTCTTGCTTCATTCCATAACAACAATAGATTATGACCTGTAAGGTTGCCTTCTTGATTCCCAACCATGTTCTCATTGTCATCAACAACAGTCTCACTCTCATCATCATTCTCATTGTACTCTAGATTCTCATTGTCATTAACAACATTTTCACTTTCATCAAGATTCTCATTGCTATCATCAACATTCTCATTGTCATCAATCTAACATATGTCTGGTGAAGTAACAACAACACAACGCTCACTCAGATTAAGAACAAATCCCATGATTTAGTATCCACGACAATTCAGACCCAATAAGAAATAATAATAGCAATCAGAACCAATTAAAAAAAAATTCAAACAGACTAGGTCTGTTCTTCAGAAAATAAAATAAAATAAATAACTTAAATTTTGATTTTCGATTCTAATTGTTTTTAGCCCATGAGTATAACATGAATCAGGTTCCAAATCGACCCTGGAAACTTTCTGAACTATCAATTTCAAAGAAAACATCAAAACGAATATGAATTTTTGTGATGAACATATGTTTTGACTTTTGAACTCGAAGGTTTGACTCAAGAATTCGACATTGATATATAAAATTAGACTTTGAGATTTTACAGATAGTATAAACGGAAGTTTTCTAATGTAACAGCATCTATACAATTTGAATTTTCATTTGAAAACGAATCTATTGATAATTGAGGTAAGAACAGAGACGATAGCATCTGTTTCTTCATTTTTTTTTTAAATTCGTGAAAATAAAGAGAGTGATATAATGATAATGGACAGTGAGGATGTGAAGTTAATTATTGTATTATCTAAAATTGATTCAACGTGATTCTCTGAAACAATTGGTAGACGACAGCCATTTTTATTTAGAAAACAGAATAAATAAATAAAATAATTAAAAGTGTAACAGATTTTAACTTTATCTGATTAGGAATCGAATTTTATGTACAGAATCAGATTTTAAAGGACAGTAGCAAAGATTTGCATTAGCTGGATCGTGACATCAATCAGAAGTTTGATTCTGTAATTATATTCCTAGTTAAAATTTAATGTTAATAATTGGTAAATGTAAATAAATATATTAATAAAATAAAATTATTAATATAAAGAATACTGATAATTATAAAAATAATAATAATAATAATAATAACATTACTAATCAAATAATATTAATAATAATATTACCAATTACATGTACAATCTCTTATTATAATTATAATAATACTTATAATGCTTAATAATAATGAGTAAAGTGATAAAATAATGATAATGATATTATTAAACTAAAATGAGAGAACTTTTAACATATCATATGCATCAAATTTCATATCAGGTAATTTTAATAATACCGATATTAATACTAACATTAGTATTATTATGAAGTATTAATAAAACTATTAGTATGACAACTATATTTTTATCTTGTAACTACATTTAATATGTTACTATACAATTTATTAAATTTGTGAATATTTAATAATTACATAATATATTATATGATATAATTCTTGAATATTCAATGTTTATATATTTTATATGTATTACAATATAATCTTGATAAAAAAATATTATATATAGATTCATATTTATTTATATGTATACTACGATATATATACAACTATGTTTTAAATTATAAATATATAATTAATTATATATATTAAACAATTAACTATAGGGTATAACATTATACATTTAATGTTCTGATAACGTTGGTAAAATATGTTTGAACCATTTATATACAATATACTATATATATTCTAGATATCAAGATCTAGTTATTTAAAGTTATCTTTCATAAAACTGAATTACTTAATAGTTCAATAATATAGTTAATATAATTATTTACATACATAATTATTTATATATATATATATATATATATATATATATATATATATATATATATATATATATATATATATATATATATATATATATACATTTTTATTTATACAACGTTGTTCGCGAATCGTCGGGAATAATCGAAGGTCAAATGAATATATGAAACAGTTCAAAAAAAATGTTGAGATTCTAATTACTAGATTTTGCTTATCGTATCGAAATCAAATAAGATTCAAGTTTAAATTTGGTCAAAAATTCCCGGGTCATCACAGTACCTACCCGTTAAAGAAATTTCGTCCTGAAATTTGAGTGAGGTCGTCATGGCTAACAATAAATATGTTTTCCTGACGAATATGAGTCAATAATTAAAGTTTTATCACCATCAGGTGATTTGAATAAAACAACTCAATTATTCGAAGCGTACGAGTGAAATTATCACAAAAGATTGAAATAGGATAAGTAAAGATTCGTCGTAACTTTTGACAGAGTCAGAGTTGAATTTTGAAGGTAAGATACATCTTAACTTTTGATGTAGTCATGATTGAATTTAGAAAACAGGATGCGTCTTAAATTTTGACGTTGTTTTGGTTGAATTCCGGAATTTAAAGGATTTGAAGAAAATCTTCGAAATCTAAAAGATTTGATTCTCCTGCGAATAAGGAAATTTAGATTTCTATAATTAAATGCAGTGATCTGCCTCGATTCCTCTGTCTGATATTTTCACTATAAATTTTACCTTTTTCGTTCCATTAATTTTCACCACTTCAATACTCAATTCCCAAATTCAAAAGATCATGAAAATGCTTAATCCAGTTCTGATCCTTGTCCTTATCCTGGTTATCGCAACAATCATTCTCCTTTTCCAACTTCCACCGGAGGAATCCGTTTATTTCTACTATGCTTTAGAGATTATTGTATTTATAATCCTCCCGTGTCTTTATATTGCTATACACACTGATATCCATGGTTTGTAATTTCGGTGTTGTTGTTGGGCTTTATATTATCTCTTATATTTTGGAGCTCTTTGCCTTTTTATTATCCTCCCGACCTCTAGTAAAGCGAGTAACGGTCCAGAATTCGTAAGTATGGAATTTCGAATAAACATCGTGTTCTAAATAAGAACTAATGTATTAGCACGATTTGATTTATCAAATTACCAGAATCACTGAGAATAGAACTATCAAGAATATACTTTCTTGATATGTTCAGAAGTTAAGCATAATGAAAGAGTTATGTAACATCACACATGATGACATTATAATCTATGAATTATCATGTTCCATTTAGAAACGCAGCATGACTTACTATAATATAATCACGTTGATCAAGTGTCATTATATTATACTAACTCATGCATCAGTTCCCGACATTACTTCAATAACATTCATATTTTAAGCTCGAAAGTTTACAGAATATAGAAACTAACAGTTTCTGAATGATGTAACACTGATAGTATGAAGAGATTAATGATTTCATATAAGAATAGTTATAAAAAATATCTTCAGAAATATGGAGGATATTTATAATGAAAGATACGATGATATCTTGGAATTTATAATATTGAAGGATGGTGAAGAATATTTGTCCGTAAGAGTTCGGAGTCAGAAGCAAGGTATTAGCTAAAGATTTCAACAGACATTGAATCATTTGGATTCTTTGAAGTCAAACTTATTCTTTGTGATTTGTCCACGACTTTCTTCCTAGTTTCGCATAATCTGCTTTTTGGTACAAAATTTTCTATTGAATGTTTCCAATATAATGATACACAGGAAGCACGAGGAGGTATATAATTTCGGACAAGAATATTTATGAAAATATCCTCAGAAATATCGAAGATATTGATGATGATATTTTGGAATTTCTAAGTTCGATGGTTGATGGAGAAAGATTTTCCGCAAGATTTTAACATGACTTAGGAGCAAGATATTCTCTAAAGATTTCAACGGATCCAGAATTACCTGAATCCTTTGAATATAGGGTTTGGTCCTTGTATTTGTCCTTGGTCTCCTTCATGGGTAGCTCAATCTGTTTTTCAATACCCAATTTTCTATCGAGCGTTCCTAACACTCCTTTCTTTATCATCAAACTTTTGGTCGTTTAGACCATCTACCATTTTTCTGTTTCCTGTGTATTTAATGCTATGATATCTGAATCATCGGTTATTAATCCGAGGTGGTTTCAGGAAAATTGTGTTTTTAGATGATTAAACGCTGATGGTAATATGGTGGAATATGAAAGGTTCCCTGGTAACAATAAAAGAGCATGCGTATATATCAAAGTTATAATAAGGTTGTTTCGTACGAAAAGTCAAAGTTGTCTTGCTGGAGCTGTGACAAAACTGGCTATCTCGAACAGCAGATACAAAGTTATTTTCGGTAATAATAACGCTAAAGGAATTAACATAGCTACGTGTTAAACGTTTACTCAGGTTCCGAGTGTTTTCAGGTGCATAACTATATGCATCAATATTTTCTTCCGTAAATGAAATGCGGTTGATTCATCCTCTCGATTGAGGTGTTTTCAAGAATCATGAAAGGTTTGAACGTGGATTGTAATCGTGAAGATACAAATGAGGTTTAAGATGAAATCAAGTGGCAACTTGAAGAATTGTTTAGTTTCATATGTTATAGTCAATATTTTAATTCATTTTAATTGTCCAATGTTGGTAGTTCACAGTTGATAGTCCACATTTAGCAATTCAATAATTCATATACATTTTAATATATAATATTCGAATTAATTAATACGTATCGTGACCCGTATTCGTCTCAGACTCGATCACAACTCAAACTATATATATTATTGTAGAATCAACCTCAACCCTGTATAGAGAACTCGATCATTACTGCATATAGAGTGTCTATGGTGATTCCAAATAATATATATAGATGCGTCGATATGATATGTCAAAACCTTGTATACGTGTCCCGATATTTAAAGTGCGTAAAATGAATAATAGAAAATAAATGACGATAAATAAAGTGCGTAAAGTAAATAACAGAAATTAAATAACGATAAATAAAATGCGTAAAGTAAATAACATAAATAAAATGACGATAAATAAAATTGCGAGAATATAAATTGCGGTAATTAAATTGCGGTAATTAAATTGCGGTAAATAAAATGTAACCAGTTAGCTAGGAACAGTTAACTAGGAACAGTTAGCGTGGATTCTTAACAATATTTCAATTAGTTAATTCGTTTGTTTCTAACAAATTTTATTTTGTTCAATGTTTTCTTCATTATGCCACTTGTTGGATTCTGAGAAGTCAAAATCCAAATATGAAATTGAATAAAAATGGTTATTCTGTGGTGAACGGATTCGTATATCGATGGTTGTAAATAGGATAGTAAATGACTGTTGAATCAGATTCGAAAAATGTACAATGTAACTTATTAATATGAAATCTAAATATTCCTCGGGTATTACCTACCCGTTAAAATATTTTCACCATTAACAGTTTGTACCAAAGAATTTTTAATTACAATCTTTATGAAGACATATATACATATATATTTTCTTCAGACGTAATCATGGATTTAATGAGTCAATATGATATTAAACTCATCAGATTTACGGCTAAAACTAGAGTACATAATCTCTAAAACATTAAAGATTACATAATTGCCATGAAGGACGAAGATAGTTTATGTAGAACGATTCGTAGAACGATGATTATATTCGAGGTACCGAATGAGACGTTGAGGCGTGTGACGTTGAAACTTGGGTTGTTGGTGGTAATGGTATTGATGTTGTTGCTGAAGCTGGTAAGTTTTGCACCATATTCTGCAAATTGATTACTCGAGCGCGAAGCTTGTTGGCTTCTTCCATTATTCAGGAATGATTGTCGGTTGGAACGAGCGGCTGAATAAGGTTTAGAATTGTGGATAGAATATAATCGTGTTGATATATTCGGGAAATGAGGGTGAAGATGGTGTTTCAGACTGGTTCGCCGGTAAGTGCTTCAGGTTCTTCACCAAGAGATGAATTTGGTTGGTGAAAAGGATCGCCTTCTTCGCGTCTCCATTGATTAAGTCGTTTACGAACCCAGTAGATGAATTGAGGATGATTGATTTGTTGATTCATTCTGATGACACCGCTTTCGGGGCTTAGGTGAATATCCATGTCGGAATAGCTATCGGAATAACTATCGGAATAGCTATCGAAATCTGAGGGACTAGAACTGGTTGAGGGATTCATCTCGTAGGATCAGACGAAGGATTTTCGATAAGTAATAGATTATAGGATGTAGATTAGTACCCTGCAATACATAATTTACATATTCATATATAATACTAAAATCTCATAAGTTACGGAGGAATTTACGGAAGCTATTAGGCAAAGGTAACAATAACAGATACACTAAGATATGAATTTATCTATACACTGTCTATGCAATAGAGGCAGTAAGACGTGTCTAGACTTTAAGGATGATAAGCAAAATTTCTGACATGCAGACACGGTCGAATTCCAGACTCATTAATGCATCCTAACGACTTATCAGTTATACACACTAATGCAGACCTGGTTCGCTAAGACCACCGCTCTGATACCAACTGAAAGGACCCGTCCTAATCCATCTGGATGAAGTCCATATCGATTATAAATGATTTACAACAGTTGATTACATCGCGAGGTACTTGACCTCTATATGATACATTTTACAAACATTGCATTCGTTTTGAAAAGACAATCTTTCATTACATATGAAGTTGACAGACATGCATACCATTTCATAATATATCCAACTATAATTGACTTAATAATGATCTTGATAAACTCAACGACTCGAATGCAACGTCTTTTGAAATATATCATGAATGATTCCAAGTAATATCTTTAAAATAATCAAATGCACAGCGGAAGATTTCTTTCGTACCTGAGAATAAACATGCTTTCAAGTGTCAACCAAAAGGTTGGTGAGTTCATTAGTTTAACATAAATAATCATTTCCATCATTTTAATAGACCACAAGATTTTCATTTCTCATAAATATACGTCCCATGCATAGAGACAAAATATCATTCATATGGATTGAACACCTGGTAACCGACATTCACAATATACATATAAGAATATCCCCATCATTCCGGGATCCTCCTTCGGACATGATATAAATTTCGAAGTACTAAAGCATCCGGTACTTTGGATGGGGCTTGTTGGGCCCAATAGATCTATCTTTAGAGTTTGCGTCAATTAGGGTGTCTGTTCCCTAATTCTTAGATTACCAGACTTAATAAAAAGGGCATATTCGATTAGATAATCCAACCATAGAATGTAGTTTCGATTACTTGTGTCTATTTCGTAAAGCATTTATAAAAGCAGCGCATGTATTCTCAGTCCCAAAAATATATATTGCAAAAGCATTTAAAAAGGGATTAATGAAACTCACCTAATGTATTTTGTAGTAAAAATACATATGACTATATTGAACAATGCAGGGTTGGCCTTGGATTCACGAACCTATATCATTTGTATTTTTTTTTTTATTAATATACATAATTGAAATAAGACAAATATATATGTATTTACTATTAGTGATAATAATGATATTAATGATAGTAATAATAATTTCGTAAAAATATTAATTTTACTATTAATTATAGTTATGGTAGTGATTTTAGTAATTTCTTAATAATACTACTCATTATAATATAAATAATAATACTTATACTGATAATAATAATAATAATAATAATAATAATAATAATAATAATAATAATAATAATAATAATAATAATAATAATAATAATAATAATAATAATGATCATGATACTTATAATGATAATTATAATACTAATGTTAATTATAATGCTAGTAATAATAATAATAATAATAATAATATTACTATTAATTATAAGATGATACAAGTATACTTTTTTTTTTAATGATACTAATAATGAATTTTATTATTTTTATAACAATAATGATATAAATAATCAGGTTTGTAACTATAATTGTAATAATCATGAATAAATGATAATCTTTACCATGGTACTTATATTAGTAATAATAATAATAATTATAATACTAATAATTGTAACAATATTAATAATAATTAATAATGGTAATAATAATAATGATAATACAATAATAATACTACTAATAATAAGAATGTTAATACTAATAATATTAATAATGATACTAATATTAACAATATTAATGATAATTATTTGTGATACAATAATCCTAGTAAATAATAATAATAACATAACAATAATAATAATAATAATAATAATAATAATAATAATAATAATAATAATAATAATAATAATAATAATAATAATAATAATAATAATAATAATAATAATAATAATAATAATAATAAGAATACCAATAATAATAATAATAATTAAAAACTACCTTAAATAGATTTCCAACCAAAAAATATGGCAGTGACCAGGATCCAGGCTCGAACATGCGACCTCTAGATCAGACAACAACACCCAAAACCACTCAGTCCACTTCGTCTTTTTGGTTTATAAATCCTAATAAATTTATATAAGATATATCTATCTGTGTCCCTATATCATCTCCTTCACTCGTCGACTAGAGGTTCCCAAACAAACATCATGACAGATAAATTACATAGTGTAATTAAAAGAAAACAGAAACGTTTTATATTTTATTTAAATTAACAATCAGAACCAATTAAAAAAAATTCAAACAGACTAGGTCTGTTCTTCAGAAAATAAAATAAAATAAATAACTTAAATTTTGATTTTCGATTCTAATTGTTTTTAGCCCATGAGTATAACATGAATCAGGTTCCAAATCGACCCTGGAACTTTCCGAACTATCAATTTCAAAGAAAACATCAAAACGAATATGAATTTTTGTGATGAACATATGTTTTGACTTTTGAACTCGAAGGTTTGACTCAAGAATTCGACATTGATATATAAAATTAGACTTTGAGATTTTACAGATAGTATAAACGGAAGTTTTCTAATGTAACAACATCTATACAATTTGAATTTTCATTTGAAAACGAACCTATTGATAATTGAAGTAAGAACAGAGCCGATAGCATCTGTTTCTTCATTTTTTTTAAATTCGTGAAAATAAAGAGAGTGATATAATGATAATGGACAGTGAGGATGTGAAGTTAATTATTGCATTACCTAAAATTGATTCCACGTGATTCTCTGAAACAAATGGTAGACGACAGCCATTTTTATTTAGAAAATAGAATAAATAAATAAAATAATTAAAAGTGTAACAGATTTTAACTTTATCTGATTAGGAATCGAATTTTATGTACATAATCAGATTTTAAAGGACAGTAGCAAAGATTTGCATTAGCTGGATCGTGACATCAATCAGAAGTTTGATTCTGTAATTATATTCCTAGTTAAAATTTAATGTTAATAATTGGTAAATGTAAATAAATATATTAATAATATAAAATTATTAATATAAAGAATACTGATAATTATAAAAATAATAATAATAATAATAATAACATTACTAATCAAATAATATTAATAATAATATTACCAATTACATGTACAATCTCTTATTATAATTATAATAATACTTATAATACTTAATAATAATGAGTAAAGTGATAAAATAATGATAATGATATTATTAAACTAAAATGATAGAACTTTTAACATATCATATGCATCAAATTTCATATCAGGTAATTTTAATAATACCGATATTAATACTAACATTAGTATTATTATGAAGTATTAATAAAAATATTAGTATGGCAACTATATTTTTATCTTTTAACTACATTTAATATGTTACTATACAATTTATTAAATTTGTGAATATTTAATAATTACATAATATATTATATGATATAATTCTTGAATATTCAATGTTTATATATTTTATATGTATTACAATATAATCTTGATAAAAAAATATTATATATAGATTCATATTTATTTATATGTATACTACGATATATATACAACTATGTTTTAAATTATAAATATATAATTATTTATATATATTAAACAATTAACTATAGGGTATAACATTATACATTTAATGTTCTGATAACGTTGGTAAAATATGTTTGAACCATTTATATACAATATACTATATATTCTATATATCAAGATCTAGTTATTTAAAGTTATCTTTCATAAAACTGAATTACTTAATAGTTCAATAATATATTTAATATAATTATTTACATATATAATTATTTATATTTACATTTTTAATTATATATATATATATATATATATATATATATATATATATATATATATATATATATATATATATATATATATATACATTTTTATTTAGACAACGTTGTTCGCGAATCGTCGGGAATAATCGAAGGTCAAATGAATATATGAAACAGTTCAAAAAAAATGTTGAGATTTTAATTACTAGATTTTGCTTATCGTATCGAAATCAAATAAGATTCAAGTTTAAATTTGGTCGAAAATTCCCGGATCATCACAGGATTGGCCTCGGATTCACGAACCTATATTAGTATTATATATCAGATAATATCATAAACGTATAATGATAATAAATTGAATATTAATTATATAATATTTATAAAAGTTTTATGTTAAATTCCAATATGTACTTTATTTATTTATTACATCCTTAATTTTTATGTTATATAAGTATATTAAATATATTTGTTTTTATATACTATAATATTAAGTTATCATAATATTCAATTATTAAAACTAAGATAGAAATTCTTTGGTAAAATATTTTAATAATTTTATTTATAACTTATTATAATATATTTATGTTTATGTTATTGATACTGTATTATAATTTAATGTTCATGTAAGTTATATAATGTTTTAATTTATATCTATAAAATTTTATAATAATGTCTAATTAATATTATATCAATGTTTTATAATATATATATTACAATTTATCTTTTATGAATATATTTAGTTAATATATAATAATTATATCCATGTTATTAATAATATTATATGAAAATTTAAATAATATTAACGTATTAAATATAATAATTTGTAATGTATTTTGAAATCTTTATATGAAAATTTTTAATAATAATAATAATAACTATCATAATGATACAAATTTTAGTGATATTTCTATTAGTAATGTTTATAATAATAATAATAATAATAATAATAATAATAATAATAATAATAATAATAATAATAATAATATTAATATTAATAATAATATTAATAAAAATAATAATAATAACTAAATAATAATAAATAAAGATCTGTACGCGTTTTGTATCTGTTCCTAAATCAGATCGAGAGAATAAAATAAAAAGAAATGCAGAGAAGAATGATTCACGATTTAGGATTTTTCGATCCTTCAACAGATCAATTAATCAATAATCATAAATGTTTAATAGGCATCGATTCATTATCGTCATCGTTCAGTCGTCGTCATCATCAATCCCTAATCATCTTTGTCATCCAAGAACAATCAAAGAAATTGAAGTAGTAGTTGGTGTGTAATTGGTGTTCGTTCAAATTAAGAAGGAAGATTAATCATCGCATCATGTAGTACCAAGGATTGCATCAAATCATCATCCATCGTTCATGAAATTGGTTCTTTAATTGATTAAATAGGTAATTGATTCCTTATTAATCTGTTAATTTCTTTATTCCTCTATATACTTTCTGTATCCTAATTTGATCGAACAAAATCAATCGTCTACAATAAACTGTATTTACTAATATAATTGATTTTATAATTTTTCCCCAATTTGGATTTCAAAAAAAAAAAAAAATCAAATCGTCGGTTAGACTGACATCATCTTTTCTGTTTTTGCGAGTTCATCTTCTAGCTTGGTTCATCTAATTCGTTTCACTTATGGCTGCAACAATTCATCTGTATTTATTCTTACATTTATTAATATTTGTTAGGTATTCTTTTTGTATTAAATTTGTAAAACTTTAATTTATAAGTTCTAGTATGTTTTCTGTATGTAAATTAGTTTGAACTTTGGAATTATTTAGTTGGAATCTAAATTATTAAATTTGAGTTTATTAAAATATTTAGATGATAAAGATTTATAGATTGATAACCTGTTTATGGAGTGAAGGTTGAACAGGAAGTGATCAACAGGTAGCAGGTGGTTTTGGTTTTCTTTGCAGATTAAATAGAAAACAGATAACAACAGTAGCTGGGAATGATCGTGTAGCAGTCACACATATGGTGGTGATTTGTTGTGAAAACAGAATGCAGAAAATGAATTATACAGCAGTTATAGTTATTAACTTTATCAAGGAGATGATCAAATGATGTTTGATTTATTTGCAGGTCGACAGAAATAAGAACAAATGGGTGTAATAACTTTTATGGTGGAGTTATGGTTTGAGTAAACTGAAAACAGAAAGATGTTGCAGCGGCTGCAGCAGTCCTTTGATGGTGGGTCTTCGATAGAAAAACAGGAAAACAATCGATGGAGGTTGTTTTTGTGATCAAGGTGATGGTGGTCGGAGGGGGTTCTCAGACATGGGTAAAAACAGAAACATCTAGCTGCACGTGAAATGGGTTATGGTTTTGACTTGAAACATCAAACATATGTGGTCGCTACTAGGTTGAAAGAGCTTGAATGATATGATTAAAGTGGGTTGTTTTGAAGGTGAAGGTGATCGGCTAAAATGGTTTAGCCAAAGGGTGGTGGTGATTTGGTTGGTTGTTGAGTTCAACAGAACACAGGACAATAGCATTGAATCGTACAAGTGAGGGTGATCTAGTGATGATATTAAGGTGGTGTTCATGGGTGGTTTATGGTGGACGAAGGTTGTAAGGGTGTTGGCTGGAAAAGTGGTGCAAGTGTTCACGATGGGTTGAAAGACTTAATAATTGCTTGCATTTCCTTCATCACATGTATTGAATACATACAAGAGGTTGTTATTTGGTTTTGTTGTAATTGGCTAATGTCAATTAGTGTGGGGTATTAGATTTTGATGATAGCAACCATTTTGTGCTCATGTTACTGATTGAATTAGTATATGTATATATAATAGTAATTAAAACAATGATTCATGAATCCAGTTGTAAATTTTGTAGGCATGTCACCGACATTAAATCATAAGTGGAACTGTATTTGATTGGCTATGCATATATATATATATATATATATATATATATATATATATATATATATATATATATATATATATATATATATATATATATATATATGCATATATATTAATGAGTTAAAGAAATACTACTATGAATGATAGCACTAGCGAATACAAGGTGGTCTTGAAAAGTAGAAATCATATTAGTGTTTTATACCGAAAGTATTATGAATTGCATATCTCCATCTAACTTATATAGTGGCTAAAGAGTTAAATGAGTTTGGACTACTAATCAAATCTTGCTTGCAGACAATGGAGGTTAAATGTAAATGGCTTACAATTCCATTTGATTTGTCTACATAAAAATCTCAAATTAATGTATTACTTGTTTAATATTAATCGAAACGTCAATCGAATATTACGATAATTTAATATTTAATTTTAATATATTTTATTTATATATATATATATATATATAGATATATCATATTTTTATATTATTTTACATATTAAATTTTAATAATTAAATCATATAATATTTTAAATTATTTTTCAAATTATTATTATATACTCATATATTTAAATATACGTGCATCTATTTAAAATAGTGGTTCGTGAATCGTCGAGAGTAGTCGAAGGGAAATTTGAATATATGAACATAGTTTCCAAAATTTTCGAGACTCAACATTACAGACTTTGCTTATTGTGTCGAAATCAATAAAGATTAAGTTTAAAATTTGGTCGGAAATTCTCGGGTCATCACAGAAGGTACATACACGAAAAAAGGAGTTAAAAATTTAAAATTATGAAGAATCCGGCAAAGGTCGTAATTTACGGCCATCCAGCCATAAATTACGGCTTTGTTTATTTTGTCTCAAGCCAAGGAAATTGTGGCGTAATATCACGGTTTTGAATTACGGTGTGTCGTAATTTACGACTCCAAGGTCGTAAATTACGGCCTGGTCTAGAAAAGTTTGTTTTTGGAAGCCGAATTTTATGAGAATTTTGCTTTGGGAAGAAGTTATTGGATTCCTATATATACCTAAGCTTAATCCACAAATTTTTATCATCTATCTCTGCAACTTTGGAGCACAAAACACCAACCCTAACATCATCATTCATCGTATTTCAAGGATTCAAGCCAAGATCAAAGTGATTTTCTTTGACATTCTTCAAGAGATCGTCATGTTCATCATCATTAATTGAGTGGCTAGTAATCTTTTCTTTATTCCTTTCATGAACAATTATAGTATGCTTAATTCATTCAAGCTTATGTGATTTATGATTTTGTAATGCTTATGTCTTTTGGATTATAATTCTTGTAAACTGATTAAGTTACAATTAATGCAAGTTTATTGATTTTTAATTATTGCAAGACAAAGGATTGTCATTTGACACATTGCGCTTGATCCAACTTAGTGATAATTAGATTAGGTATAAAAACAAGGTGTTCAAGTTACATAATTTATACCCAAGATAGTTGCTTTTGATAAACTTAAGAATTCTTTTCTATGAAATTTGATTGGGACTTAATAAGCATAATGAATGAATGCATGCATGATTGGGATTGAAAGGGATAAAGGCTTTTAATTTCTTGTTTACAACTGCATACTCTAAGCTTTTGTTTATGTTTTTCATTTTAGAATCAATAATTCTAAAGTCTTTTTCAGTTTAAGTCATTGTTAGTTTTAAATACCTAGCGTTAGTAAAAAAAACCACTTCCTGAGAATTGCATGTTAATAACCACAAACTTTCGTGGAAAGAAGCCTACTTACCCTAACTAATTTGGAGTAATTAGTGCATTTATGATTGGTACTTCGACGCCACCAACCATCAGGATTTTCGTACTCAACTTGGTAATCTTCCATTGGTTGTGGGTTGGTACAGTTATTATAGGATTGAACCTGATTAACCTGCTGTGGTTGCATCTTCAAATCTCCGAGTTGTTTGGAAAGAGACTCCATATTATATGTAAGGGTTTTGATGGCCTCCTTTTGATTGTTAAGTGCATAGAGTGGTGCAGATGATGAAGGTTGTTCACCACTATTCAAGTCACGATGATACATATTCATGTTCTCGAGTAACTCCCATGCTTCATCTACGGTTTGATTCATCAGATTCTCTTGAGCTGCTACATCGATCGTCGTCCTATGATTTACCGTAAGACCATTGTAGAAGGTACAAATTTGGGCTGGTCGTTCTAACTGGTGATTAGGGCATTTATTGAATAAGGCTTTGAATCGCTCACATGCGGTGTAAAGAGATCATCATAACTTTTTTTGAAGTTGATGATGTCGTTATTTAGCTTGGTTTGTTTTGAAAGCGGGAAGTACTTGGTTAAAAACTTTGTGGCCATTTCCTTCCATGAAGTAATGGAATCGTTTTTCAATCCTTCAAACCACGTCTGAGCATGATGAGTAAGAGAGTAGGGGAACAAGTATAGTCGGACTATATCTTGGCCTATCCCTTACTATTTGTAGGAGTTCGTAAGAGAGATGAATTTTTCAAGGTGATAGTTAGGGTCATCATTCGGAAATTCATGAAATTGACAACCATTTTTGATGAACTGTACAATATAATGTATTAACTCGAACGAATGTCCTTGATTCTCTGGAAATATGATTGGTCCTCCTCGACCTCCAATAGAGGGTTTGGTGTTTTTGGCAAGAGTAATTCGTAGGGCCATCGAGTTAAAGAGAGCTCTAAGTCTTTCTTCCTTGCATGCTTTAGATAGTATTGATTCTGGATCTAGGACGAATATCAGCAATATCAGTCTTGATCGGGTTTTGGTCATACACTAGGTATATAGTTTAGCTAAGGAATCCGAAGGGACTCTAAGGTGATATGGGATCTACTAAGGGTTTAACTAAGGCGAGTTTTGGTTCTTACTGCTATTTTTCTGGTATGTCGATATCAGAGTTTTGCACGAACTATTTAACAAACCTAAGTGGCCAGATCGACTACGGAGAGGCAGAATCCTTTTGGTTCCATTAAATTGGAGACTGTTCGGAAAATTCAACAACAAAGTCCGTGTATAATTGTCTTTCTTAGACACAACTCAAAGCATTGTAAATAAGTTTGAGATGAAAAAGTATTGTCTAATACCAGTCCCCGAAAGTTGCGTCAAAAACTTACTTACTCCTAATGATATGACCAAAAAGGATGGTTTATAATATTGCGGTGTCGTTAGGCAGCTGACCGTCTACCAAGGCTATCACAAGAAGAGGTAATGTTTTAAATTTATAATAGTGGGGCCTAAATCTACTACTCCTTTCTATGGGTGAGCAAAGGAAGTATGACCTAGGGTTGTTCGTTTTAGAAGACAACAGAATCAAACCTTCAGAATAGCAAACTTAGTAGACTAATTAAGGAGTAGTTTAAGTAAATTTGATTTTCTATTTTCTAAAGAAAACAGATAAATAAATAAAGCGATAAAGATAAAATTGTATTTCAGATAAGGTTAAAGCAAATGTATGTCATTAATTCATCAGTTACTTTGATCAATCATTGCTACATGAAGGTATGTGCGGCTCTTCAATAGGAGCGCTCGGAAAAGGTGGCATATTAACATTCTCCAAGGTCTAGAATTTTTTATGCATAACGAAGGATAATAAGATATCTCATATTCGAGAGACGTGATGTGTTTCAATGCTTTCGTTAATGATTGGTAAATGACCAGTTAGGCCCTTAATTAAAAGAGTTCAACCTTTAAGAACACCCCGACCTAGTTACAATGTAACCTCAAGAAACATGTTCAGTTATCCTAACGGTCCAATCGTTTATGTCTTTAAACCAACAGTTCCTAAATTAACTAAAGAATCCCTCAATTTAGTTCAATGTTGAGACCATGTTATGGTGTAGTGTACTTAGTCTACGCTAGAGACTGTTTCCATGGCTATACATAGCAGGGATACAACTTACAATAACCATTGCGCTTCATCGTGTGCTTACTATGTTGATATGTTAGTTACTACACCTGCATAACTCGAGGTCAACCTTGTACTCCTAGTGTCTAGCCAGAGTTTCCATTACAGAAGCGTTATCTACTGGAATCCGTAACGTAGGTTAACATACTACAACTGTTGTGCCTCTGTCAAGTGTACTATGTATCCGGTAGAGTTTTCTTACCAATGGGTGACACAGATAGTGTACTCGGAATTGGGGTTCAAGACTACCCAATAACAAAGCTCATAACAACGTTATGTTACTTGGAAAATTGATTGAGTTTAAAGCATAATGGGAAAGCATTTCTACAACATCTCATTATTTCAGCATCGTAAGTGACTACGTCGTAACATACACTTAAAGATAACTACTCGCTAATCATGACAATAATATCAACTATCACAATAATGATGGAAGACATCATAAAAGATATATAAAAGAATAAAAGTACCAGTAGATTAATCGAGTTCCAAAAGTACAAAAGTGACAACTTCAGACGCACCTCCATTCATTTACAGACTCCGTTTACCACCTACTCTAGGTTATTATCGCTAATCGATAATTACTTCATAATCCTGGAGAGAAGTTAGATTGAGAGTAAATTATGTGTTGAAGTATGTGAAAAATGGATGACAAATGGACCTTATTTATAGCATTTCTTACCCTGACAAGCCGTGTACACAGGCCGTGTGGATTGGGCAGGTCGTGTGGAGATGGTTGCTCGTGTGTTCTAGCCATGTGGTTGGGGCATGGAAGCTCGTGGCAGCCCGTGCGGCTCTGGATGGCAGCCCGGGCAAGGAGCCCGTGTGGTTGTGTTCTTGGACCATTTTTTATGTTTCCGGGATCGTAACTTGGTTTTCATCGTTTTCGCTCTAAGTTCTTCGTTTTAAGTTCGTTTTCTTCGATCCTTCTTGTATTGTATTCATAATCACATGATTTTCAAAATAGAGTAAACATACGCTTAATTCTTCGTTAAATTTAATTACATTATTGTATTGAGGCTTAATATCGGAGATAAAAACGTTACTTTATAACCGATATCAACTGGTCTATTTATCTTTACTCTTTATTAATTCTTTTATTTTGGAAAAGAAAAACGAAAAAGAATCGTAAAATACAATAAAGTGGCAGTAGGTTTACTTTTGAAATTGTTGGTGACATGCTATCGCTTTGCACGCAAATCAAAGAGATGAAAAAAAAGGCTACTGATAATAAGAATAAGAAATACGGAGTAATAAAAAAAGAAAGAAAAACTGCGCTGGTTGGCTGTGAACTATAAATGAATCTTGGGACATTCAAACGACGTCGACTTATTTGTTAGACAACCGTATTCTTTTTAGTTTGGTAGGGTTTTGGGGAAAAATAAATAGAAGACAAAAGATAGGAAGATTTGATGGGGCGATAAATGTTAGAGAACGGGTATGAAAGATAAATGTTAGAGAACGGGTATGAAACAGACTCGATTGTTTTTTGAATCATGAAACATTTTTTTAATTAAGTATTTCACCATTCACAAGCCTCGGGTTTAGACGAAATCCTAACTGAGATAAGTTAAGAACAGATTTTATTTCAAGGAAAGAAGAAATCAAAATCAATTATCAGAGATAATGTGTATTTTCATATATTCTTATGAAAGAAAAATCTCATATCTCTCTCACACACACACACACACACACACACACACACACACACACACACACACACACACACATATATATATATATATATATATATATATATATATATATATATATATATATATATATATATATATATATAAGAAATGAAAGGGTGCGATGAAAGGACACAATATTTCAATGAAAAAATGCAACATTTTAACGAAAAGGTACAACCTATTATTCACACATATTGGAAAATGGTGGGATTTTAACCCTTTTCAATATCACAATTCCATAACAGTATCAAGTTAACTTTTACGGGCGTGTACTTCACAATCTCATAACCCGTTATAAGTATAACTTAATTACTCTTGCTTTCAAGTAAATTCCAATTCACTAAAATGCTTGTTGATAACACTAAAATCACCAACAGTAAAGAGGCAGTGGCATATAAAGACCGACTATATCTCGAGATCATACCCGCTCTGGTACCATGTTAAAACTTTTAATACCCATGGGTGGTTGTGTTTTATTGAAGCGATATTTAAAGTGATTATAAATAAATATGGAAACCCTAAAAGACCTAATAGACCCAAGCTCGCATATTCAACTTGGACCTAACCTATCATATAACACGGATATGTGGGCTTTTTAATTATATACTAGGTTTAGATCTGCTTATATGGATTCGATTAGATCTGCTTAATATTTGTCTTCGATAATTTCGTCTTTGAGTTGTTTGTTATATGGTCTTATGTAGACGAACAAAATGAGATATGCGAGTTTTATGACATTTGTAGATTTCATATTGTTTTCCGAAGGTGTTTGTTATTTGGCTATTTGGTTTTTAAATCTAAAGAGGGGTTTTTAATTTTGGGAATTGGTACTGTAAAAAGATTGATTTTTAAATTGATAATAGATTTTGAAAATATGATTTATTTAGGGTTCATGATTTTGAAGTGGATGAAGAAAAATTTAACAGGTTTGGTCGTTTGACACATGCTAAAATTTAACAAAAAAATTTAATGGACGTTAGAGACAAAAGACTACTGATGATAAGATGCTAGATACAAGGACCATAAATGTAATATGATACAAATTACATGGACTATGTGTGAAATTTTGTCAATCATAACTAACCAAGGAACCCATTTTGCTCGTTTTCAAAGTTTCGTTCAAATGCTCTCAATTTCGTATGTATATGTATCCTCAAATTCAACAATAAGAACCAGCGTAAAATTATTCTACTTTTAATTAGTTGACAAACATATGAAACGAAAAGCCCACCTAATGACGCTAAATTCAAACGTTTCTTGCTCCTCTCGTTCAACAAAGTTGCAAACTGATCAAACCAAAATTATTCAGTCTGAGTGCAAGTGAATTAAAGAAAGAACTTAACCTTTGGAAGTGGTTCCTACGGTTAAATGGGGTATGAATGTGGTGGTGTTGTTTGTCTTTTTCCGAGCCTCCAAGGTAAGCTACAGAAGAAGGTTAGTATGTGCGAGTTGATCAGTTGGTCAATTAGCCTTCAAATGAGGCTTGGGGGTGCTATTTATAGATTGATAATTGACGGTTATGCATGATAACCATCATAATAGCACCCACGATCTGTAACTGCCACTAGAGCCTTCTAATCATGCCTACAACCTACTCCACGTTCTCCACATTCCTGAAATGTAGGGATATGGTCCAATTAAGCAATACCAAGTCGACCTCGTTAGTACGTCACGCAACCAACAGCGTGACGTTGACTTGAGCACACAACTCCATTTAACTGGACATCGCGTGTTGCATGTGACACAGCAGTAGGTTCCCGATAGGTTCATGTGATGGACGTCATGCGTCACGCGAGTAGTCACGTGACGTACGTCATTAAGTCCAGTTTGGTTAGGTACAAAATGTACTTGTACGTGACCAAACTTAGTTTATAAATTGAACACCACAAGCGCTACGGCATGCGAAATGATAATATTTGTACATTGTAAAAATGAATCAATCGAATTTTTATAATGTTAAAATAACATCATGAGTGATTCTGACACCAAAGACGTCCAATCAGCCGCCAAACTCACTGTTTTCTAGGTAAACGCCATCATTATTACAACTGTAAGAAGTGAAACGACGCGAATCTAACGGTTACGAATGCATGATGAAAAGACACGTGAACGTTCAAGATTAAAGCCCAAAGTTGAGGCCCATTCGAGGCTGTTCCTATAAATAGGGGTTTTTACCTCTTCATTTTCACTTACCCCTAGCGTTTGCACACTTATATTCAAGCCATCTGTTGCTAATATTCTCACGTACTTCCACACTTTTCATCGCGTACCGTCACGTTACTTCTTTCAAAGGTTAGTACAGAATGTGTAAGGCAGATGTTGCGACGGAACGTAGTAACGTTACGACCGATCAGCTTGAAGACTTTATAGGAGAATATCCACCGCTTGCCAACTGGCATGTTATGGTGGCGACGGATGAACAACGCGCTCACACCCCTCCTCCAGAACACTTCACGTTATATATGAAGGCGATTTCGATAGGCAATATGCGCGCTATCGCCTTTCGTAGCATCTGTTCTTGAACACTACCATATCAGCGTCTCCCAGCTTCATCCTCACGTGTGGCAACACGTGATCATATTTGAGATGTTTTTTAGGGGGCAGAACCATCCCGCCCTCCTGAATGTTTTTCGAGCGACCTTTAAATTATCTGCTTCTGGAAAGGGTTGGTACACCTTCGAGAAGACGTGTAATTTCACTTCAAAGAAATCCCCCTCCCTCCATGACTGGAGGGATATGTATGTATATGTGCACCAGAACGCGCTTGGCGAAGGGCATGCCCACCTGGTCCCATGGCACTTCAGCCGTTCACCCGATCTTTCAAAGACACCGGATTTGAATCCGGAGGAGCGTGCGTTATTCAACTTCTGTAAGGACGCGGAACTAGACATGCGTCCTTACACGGAGGTGATGCTGAAGCTAGGTAACGTTCAATGTTACTGGCCATGGGAGAACAAGGTGCCGATGATTCTTCATAACGGAATGGGTATGCTCTTGATGCCGTAGCGTTCTTTGTAAGTACTCCCTTCGTCAATATTTTAATATATATATTCTTGTGCAGAGATGGACTTTGGGCAAGCCATTCGTCGTCCCACGCTTGAGGGTTTGAAGCTCAAGAAAGTAGAGAAGTCCAAGCTGAAATGTCCCGTTCATATTGATTATAAACGTTCCATATTAATTGATTTCGTTGCGAGGTTTTGACCTCTATATGAGACGTTTTTCAAAGACTGCATTCATTTTTAAAACAACCATAACCTTTATTTTATCTATAAAGGTTTAAAAAGCATTACGTAGATTATCAAATAATGATAATCTAAAATATACCGTTTACACACGACCATTACATAATGGTTTACAATAAGAATATATTACATCAAAATTAAGTTTCTTGAATGCAGTTTTTACATAATATCATACAAGCATGGACTCCAAATCTTGTCCTTATTTTAGTATGCAACAGCGAAAGCTCTTAATAATCACCTGAGAATAAACATGCTTAAAACGTCAACAAAAATGTTGGTGAGTTATAGGTTTAACCTATATATTATCAAATCATAATAATAGACCACAAGATTTCATAGTTCAATATACATCACATACATAGAGATAAAAATCATTCATATGGTGAACACCTGGTAACCGACCTTAACAAGATGCATATAGAATATCCCCTATCATTCCGGGACTCCCTTCGGACATGATGAATTCGAAGTACTAAAGCATCCGGTACTTTGAATGGGGCTCATTGGGCCCAATAGATCTATCTTTAGGATTCGCGTCAATTAGGGTGTCTGTTCCTTAATTCTTAGATTACCAGACTAAAAAGGGGCATATTCGGTTTTATAATCCAGCCATAGAATGTAGTTTTATTTACTTGTGTCTATTTTGTAAAACAATTATAAAACTGCATGTATTCTCATCCCAAAATATTAGATTTTAAAAGTGGGACTATAACTCACTTTCAAGGATTTTTACTTCGTCGGGAAGTAAGACTTGGCCACTGGTCGATTCACGAACCTATAACAAATATATACATATATATCAAAGTATGTTCAAAATATATTTACAACATTTTTAATACGTTTTGCAGTTTTAAGTTTATTAAGTCAACTGTCCTCGTTAGTAACATACAACTAGTTGTCCACAGTTAGATGTACAGAAAATAAAGCAATATATATTATCTTGAATCAATCCACGACCTCGTGTATACAAGCCTCAGGCTAGATCACAACTCAAAGTATATATAATATTTTGGAATCAACCTCAACCCTGTATAGCTAACTCCAATATTACTACATATAGAGTGTCTATGGTTGTTCCAAAATATATATATATATATATATATATATATATATATATGGGTCGATATGATATGTCAAAATATTGTATTCGTGTCTATGGTATCCCAATATTACATAATATATTAGAATACATGTATAATACAATATGAGTTTGCTAGGATATGATTAATATAGATTTGTTATCAATTTTCACGTAGCTACAACAAGAAAAATTATCCAATCTTGTTTTACCCATAACTTCTTCGTTTTAAATTCGTTTTGAGTGTTTCAAGTTGCTATGGTTTCATATTGAACTTAAGATTATGAATCTAAACAGAAAATTATAATTTTATAGTCAGAAATACAGGTTACAAGTCATTTTTGTAAAGGTAGTCATTTCAGTTGAAAGAACGACGTCTAGATGACCATTTTGGAAAACATACTTCCACTTTGAGTTTAACCATGATTTTTGGATATAATTTCATGTTCATAAGAAAAATCATTTTCAGAGAAGAACAACTTTTAAATCAAAGTTTATCATAGTTTTTAATTAACTAACCCAAAACAGCCCGCGGTGTTACTACGACGGCGTATATCCGGTTTTACGGTGTTTTTCGTGTTTCCAGGTTTTAAATCATTAAGTTAGCATATCATATAGATATAGAACATGTGTTTAGTTGATTTTAAAAGTCAATTTAGAAGGATTAACTTTAGTTGCGAACAAGTTTAGAATTAACTAAACTATGTTTTAGTGATTACAAGTTTAAACCTTCGAATAAGGTAGTTTTATATATACGAATCGAATGATGTTATGAACATCATTACTACCTCAGGTTTTGTGGATAAACCTACTGGAAATGAGAAAAATAGATCTAGCTTCAAAGGATCCTTGGATGGCTTGAAAGTTCTTGAAGCAGAATCATGACACGAAAACAAGTTCAAGTAAGATTTCCACTTGAAATAAGATTGTTATAGTTATAGAAATTGAATTAAATTTTGAATATGAGTATTACCTTGTATTAGAAAGATATCTTACTGTAAATAAGAAAGATTTCTTGAGGTTGGATGATCACTTTACAAGATTGGAAGTAAGCTAGCAAACTTGGAAGTATTCTTGATTTTATGAAACTAGAACTTATAGAATTTATGAAGAACACTTGGAACTTGAAGATAGAACTTAAGAGAGATCAATTAGATGAAGAAAATTGAAGAATGAAAGTTTTTGTAGGTGTTTTTGGTCACTGGTATATGGATTAGATATAAAGGATGTGTAAGTTTGTTTACATGTAAATAAGTCATGAATGATTACTAATATTTTTGTAATTTTATGAGATATTTCATGCTAGTTGCCAAATGATGGTTCCCACATGTGTTAGGTGACTCACAAGGGCTGCTAAGAGCTAATCATTAGAGTTTATATACCAATAGTAAATACATTTAGAAGCTGGGTATTGTTCGAGTACGAATACGAGTGCATACGAGTAGAATTGTTGATGAAAATGAATGAGGATGTAATTGTAAGCATTTTTGTTAAGTAGAAGTACTTTGATAAGTGTCTTGAAGTCTTTCAAAAGTGTATGAATACATATTAAAACACTACATGTATATACATTTTAACTGAGTCGTTAAATCATCGTTAGTCGTTACATGTAAGTGTTGTTTTGAAACCTTTAGGTTAACGATCTTGTTAAATATTGTTAACCCATTGTTTATTATATCTAAAGAGATGTTAAATTATTACATTATCATGATATTATGATGTATTAATATATCTTAATATGATATATATACAATTAAATGTCGTTACAAGACTAATCGTTACATATATGCCTCGTTTCGAAATCCTTAAGTTAGTAGTCTTGTTTTTACATATGTAGTTCATTGTTAATATACCTAATGATATGTTTACTTATCATAATACCATGTTAACTATATATATATATCCATATATATGACATCATATAGTTTTTACAAGTTTTAACGTTCGTGAATCACCGGTCCACTTGGGTGGTCAATTGTCTATATGAAACCTATTTCAATTAATCAAGTCTTAACAAGTTTGATTGCTTAATATGTTGGAAACACTTAATCATGTAAATAACAATTTCATTTAATATATATAGACATGGAAAAGTTCGAGTCACTACACAAGCTTCCCGAAGGTGATCCCCGCAAGGGAGGAGAGCTTGCCGTTGAGTCGTCGACTAACGCCACCACCGAAACCGGTGGCGTGTCACAGACGCAGACTTCCACACCAGCTTCCAACCCGAAGCCGATATCTGTTGCAACACCGGTGCCGCCAAAAGGGCAAAAACGCTACAGCCCTGCCACGTTTCTGATGACTCCTGGTGGCAACAAAAAACCGAAAAGCGTTAGGGAAATTGCCGAGAGAAATCTGGACAGTTTCCAACACGAACCCAGTCAAGGTGGCTACTATTTCAATCCTGATAATAACGTTAATACATCACCAAGGTCATAATGGCGAAAACTAATAAAAGTTATTGTTTCAGGGGGTCAGACCAATCCTTCAGTGATCAACATTGAGGATATCCCTCACGTGCAGCAACCCAAAAAGGTTGTCACGTTGTCAAGCTCTGGCACCGGTTCCGACCATCAACAGTCCAGTCATTACAGCGATTCCCGGGAGGTTCCTCATTCTCCCGGGTTTGGAAAACAGCCGACGTTTTCTCACCTTAACGTCATATGGGATGTGTCCCATGGCGACGTGTACTCCCAATTTGAGTACCTTCAAAGGATATGCCCCACTGCTCTGGTGGATGAGCTTAAAAAGATGCCGGACAACGCTGCGCATCGAGCGCATATACAACATATTCATCAGGGTCTAGCACTGACCCGTGATGAGATTGTTCGTTCGAACAACACCGAGCAGCGTTGTCGCAAAACAGAAGCACTGGCGAAGGAGGTTGGCGATGAAGCTAAAATGTTAAGGGATTCGATGGAGGGCCACAAGAAGGCTGCGGTGGGGGCGCAGCATGAAAAGCTAGTGGCGTTAAGGGAGGCACAGCGGGCTGCCAAGAACTTAACCACCGTTATGGATAAGGAAAAATAGGCCCTCGCCGACTTAGTGGTGGCCCAAAAGGAGTTAGCTGATGAGAACGCAAGCAAGGAGCTCCTCGCTACGCAGGTTTAAGAACTAACCGTTGCCCACAAGAAGGCAACGGATGATTTTCAACAGTTATGCTCTATGATTCCCCACATCTTCACCAAGGCCATTACGTCCCCTCATGTCATGGGGCCCTTTGACAAACTTCTTGACGCCACCAAAGATGTGGGGCGTCTTGAAACATCCATGTGATGAATGAAAACGCCACGCTTCTGGATCCGTTACCCGACACAGTTGTAAATAGTTTGGATCTGGATGCATATGACAAATATGATGCCGCCGCCACCGAAGTGAAGGCGGTTAAGGTACCTTTTGTGGAGGAGATTAGGAGCCAGTTAGGGCTGGATATGGAGAAGATTCAGGGGTTGATCCCCAAATAGATTAGGCCATCTGTAATTTTTTATTTTTGTTGTTGATGGATGTAACCAAACGATGTTATTAATGAAAATATGTATGTTTGGCGTATTGCAATTATTTTCGTTAATTTGTATTATTTAGATAATGGTCGTCACGCTGTCGTCGTCGCGGTAGCGTGGTATTTCAAGGTTGCACTTGATAAATTTGTCATGACTTGCATGTATCTAGACCATGCCGGGATGAACGCGTCGGGTACGAAACCCAAAGGCTTCCCTTTACGGTGTCACTTCAGCGTAGGTTCAACGCGAAGCGCCGTTCATGTCGTCCGAAAGCTAGAATATTCTTTGTTCAACACATGTGTAACATATGAATGGACTTATTTTTACATTTTGTATAAAAACACCGAAGTGATGCCATAAACAGTTACGTAACGCATTAAAGAAAACGGAAAATGCATTAAATCCAAATAAACCAAACCAATCCGTGCCGCATCGCGCTTACAAATTTGTGATGATCAGTCACAGAATTAAAAGGAAACATTGAAAATGGAAAACATAGTTTCAACGTGCTAAATATTCTAAACATAGAATTTCTTGAGATTGGTTGCATGCCATGTACGTGGCACAAACTTGCCGTCAGGCATTTTCAAATTGTATGCCCCGTTACCGAGGGCGTCTACAACTTCATACGGACCCTCACAGTTAGGTCCCAACTTGCCAAGGTCTTCAACTCTGCTGGCATTGTTATTGCGCCAAACGTAGTCGCCGGGACGGAACGAACGTTCGTGTACACGCCGGTTGTAATACTTGGCAATTTTTTTCTTGTTGGCCGCTTAGTTGATTGCTGCCATGCACATGCGTTCCTCTAGCAAATTCAAGTTTTCCTTTAGCTGTATCATGTTGGCTTCTTCATTGAATTCCATGAAGCGTTGCATCAGAATTGCTATTTCTGCCGGGATGACCGCCTCTAAACCGTAAACAAGGCTAAAAGATGTCTCGCGATTGCTTCCTTTTAGTGTGGTGCAGAACGCCCACAGAACCATTGGCAACTCGTCCTCCGAACCTTTACGGTCCGTATCCAACCAACCTCTGATGCCGGATACAATGTCCCTGTTAGTGACTTCAATCTGTCCATTCGCTTGAGGGTGAGCAACAGAGCTGAATGTTTGTTTGATATTCAGCCCGTCACACCAAGCTCGAAACGGATCATGTGCGAACTGTTTTTCATTATCGCTTACAATCTCATGCGGGACCCCGAAACGGCATACTATTTCTTCCCAAATGAAATTAAAAATCTGTCTACCCGTAATGCTTTTCAAAGGCTTAGCCTCTACCCAGTTCGTAAAAAAGTCAACTGCCACAACAAGGTGTCGTCCGTCAGGGAACGGACCAACCAAATCAATTGCCCACTTGTAAAATGGCCAAGCTGATGTGACCGGGATCAATTCATGAGACGACGCATGGACTTGTGGCGCATGACGTTGACAAGAGATGCAATTCTTGATAACATCGCTAATGTCACGGTACATAGATGGCCAGTAATAACCCAAGCGTATAATTTTTCATACAATGGTGCGATACCCCGAATGCATCCCACAAGTTCCTTCATGCACTTCCCTTATCACGGTTTTGGCCTCTTGTGAACCCACACAACGCAGTAACGGGCCCAAAAAGGACTTTTTATAAAGTACGCCGTCACATATGACGTACATGGGAGCCTTCATGCGGACTTTCCTGGCTGTTACGCTGTCAGCTGGTAGCGTGCCGTATTTGAGGTAATTAACGATGAGACTCATCCAAGTGTTCATCTCCTCAACTGGTGCCGTCACCTGCAAAGCATCACGTTATAATTGTTAATTATGGAACGTATCGACAAATTAGCGGTGTAGGTTTTATAAGTGCGACAGTTTTGTACCTGTACCACGTCGGTGGATTTTTGATCGACAACTTCCACCCATACGTCCTTAGCGAAGTGACCGAACGTCAATGAAGCAAGTTTGCTAAGGGCGTCAGCTTTCTTGTTCATCAAATGTGGCACTTGTGTGATTGAAAAAGAATCGAACTTGTTGGCTAACTCTTCCGCCAGTTTCAAATATTTTTTCATGGCAGGATCTCTGGCTTCGAACGTTCCGTTCAACTGATTTGCCACCAGCGGTGAATCAACCGCCACTTTCAGTGCCTTAATACCCATATTTTCCGCGATACATAATTCGGAGAGCAACACTTCATATTCTGCTTCATTGTTAGATACAGAGAAAGCGAAACGTAAGGCGTAGGTGTGTTCCTCACCATCTGGGCTTGTAAGTATCAGGCCGTCACCGGCCTCGTCTGCACTTGATGTTCCGTCAGTGTAAAGATCCCACGTGACGGTTTGGGGCGCCGTTATGTTGGCAGTCGTTGGTGATCCTGAATTAATGAATTCTACCATGAAATCGGCCATGATTTGTCCTTTGATGGCATTACGCGGCGCGTAGCTGATTTCATGCTCTCCTAGTTCGATTGCCCATTTTGCCATCCGGCCGGAGATCTCCGGCCTTCTTAAAACATGTTTGATAGGCGTGTCAGTTAGCACCAAAATGTGATGTGCCTGGAAGTACCGCCTTAGCCTCCTTGCGGTGTGAACTAGTGCGTAAACAAGTTTCTCAACTGGCTTATAGTTGACTTCGCCATGTTGCAAAACCTTGCTGACGAAGTACACCGGCATCTGGTTTCTATCACGTTCTGCCACTAGTACCGAGCTTATCACTTCGGTACCCGCTGCTAAGTAAACAATTAAAGTTTCTCCTGGAATTTTTAGAATATTAGCAAACAGTCATGTAACGTTAATGTCATTAGCTAGAACGACCACTTTACCCGGTACCGGAGCGGTTAGCGTAGGTAGAGTTTTGATTAACATTTTCATTTCTTGGAAGGCGTTTTCTGCTTCCAGTGTCCAATTGAAACTTTTACCTATACTTGCCCTCAGCACCTGAAAGAATGGTAGGGAACGCTCCGCTGCTTTGGACAAGAACCTGGACAACGCTGCTATCTTCCCATTCAGGCTTTGTACCTCCTTTTTCGTACGTGGCGATACCATCTCGTCCACAGCTTGAATCTTTTTCGGGTTCGCTCTGATGCCTCATGGCGTCACGACATGACCGAGGAAGTTACCTTCCTCGAAACCAAAGCTGCATTTCTCCGGGTTGAGCTTCATATTGATTTCCTCAAGGAGTTAAACGTTTCTTGGATATCTTTAAGGAGAGATGGTTCTGCGTGGCTTTTGATTACGATATCATCGACATAAGCTTCAACGTTGCGTCCTATCTGGTTCTTGAAGGCAGCGTCTTTTACTCGCTCATAAGTTGCCCCGGCATTTTTTAGGCCAAACAGCATCTTAGTGTAGCAAAAGATGCCATGGTCAGTGTGAAACGCAGTCTTATCCTCATCTCCTTCCGCCATTTGAATCTGGTGGTACCCTTTGTACGCGTCGATAAAGCATTTAAAGCGATACCTAGCGAGTGACTCGACCTTCCAATCAATTTCCGGTAACGGATAGTTATCCTTTGGGCATGCTTTGTTGATGTCTTTGAAATCAACACACATGCGCCACGTCCCGTTGGCTTTCTTGACTAGCACCGGGTTAGCTACCCAGGTTTGGTAGCGAACCTCTCTCAATATGTTGGCTTCCACAAGCTTTTATACCTCGTTACGTAGAAACGCGCTACGTTCCGGTGCCATTCCCCTCTTTTTCTGCCGTACCGGCGTCATGCTTGGATTTGCATTTAAGCGATGTTCCGCTACCTCCCTTGGGACTCCTGTCATGTCCGACTCTTGCCAAGAAAAAACATCGGCATTGTTAGATAGTAGCTCGCAGGGGGCACTATTAGTTTCTTTTGAAAGGGTGTTGCCAATCTTAATGACTTTCTCGGGAAATGCGTGATTGATTACGACAACCCCCTCATGCTTAATGGGTGCCGGCTGGAAGACCAGTTGACTGACATCAGCGCAGACTTAGGCACGATCTGAAAATAAAGTTGCTACGCCTGCCCTTGTGGGGAACTTCAACATACCGTGTACCGTAGAAGGTATGGCACTCAATTCCTGAAGCGCCGTCCGTCCTAAAATCACATTATACTTGGATTGGCTACGAACTACTACAAATGTTAATTGCACAGTTCGGGATCGGTGGTCATCTCCTAGCGTTATGTTAATATTAATACGTCCCAGGGGCCAAGTCGTTTCACCAGTGAATCCCACAACGGGATGCAACGGGGGCTTGACCTTATCCCTCACGTCTTTTGGTAACTGCAAAAAACAATGTTCATAGATAACGTCCATAGCGCTACCCGTATCGATATAAATACGCGATACCAGACAGCGTCCAATTATTGCGGTAATTGTTAACGGTAGGTCCTTTGGACAAACTTTCCAAAATGCCGGGAACGTGATTGGTGCGCATTCCTATTCCTCCAGCGCTTCGGCCTTCCTTACGTGACCCGAATGCCACATCTGAATCATGTAAATGTGCTTTTCAGGTGATTTATCTTTCCCCTTCTGCCACGCAAACCTCCTGGTTGCGGATCCTCCTTTGTTCGAGGGTTTTAAATGTTTGAACTCCCCTAATTTAAGCCTTTCGATAATGACTTTCTTCAGTTCACGACAGTCATCAGCGTCGTGTCCTTTATCTTCGTGAAAGATACAATATTGCATTTCGTCCACCGCGAAATGCGGTTTCACAGGCTTAGGTGGCTGGAAGTCTTTGCTTATCTCCTCTGTTGCCAAAATTTCCTTAGGAGTTTTGGACAATGACTTTATTAAACTTTCTTCCTCTGGTGACAGCCTCTTAGAACCGTAACGTTCATATGGACGGTAGTTGTCGCGGTTGCCAGGCTTATGACTGGAACGTCCGTAACCTCCGCCGCTATTATTGCTGCTACCCTTATAGCTGCTGTTCGCATGTCCCTTACCGTTGCCTTTGTCATCTTTATCATTGCGATAACCAATGGTCGCGTCTGCGAACTCTTCTGACCGTACGTAGTCTTTTACCATCTTTACTGCCTCAACATATGTTTTCGGTAACTTTCGCCGCATCGCTTTTACCAGGGACAAATGCCTAACCTGACAGATTGCCATGATGTACACAGAAATTTGTTGCGACTCCGGCAAGTCTGGAATTTTCTGACATTCCAACGTGAAGCGAGAGGTGAAACCCATCAAAGACTCGCGTGACCTCATCTTGATGCTATGCACGTCCAAATGGTTCAGCTATGTACGTTTAAAATTCTGGAAGCGCTGCAGGAACTTGGTTCTGAGGTCCGTGAAGCTAGTAATACTGAACGCGGGCAACTTGGCAAACCACTCCCGCGCGGCAGACTGAAGCTGTCCTGGGAACATGTGGCATGCCGTCGGATTATCCCAATGTTGCGTCTTGACGGCGTGCTCAAAATGCTGCAGAAATGCTTCTGGATCGGAGCTACCATCAAATATCCCTAGCGTGAGGGGGTAGTGAGGACGGCGGGTAGCGGATGGGTAGCTATTTCCCTGGTAAACTTTTCCGACATTGCGGAAACTTCGAATGAACGTTTAACGTTGTCTCCCATCATAGCATACCCGTTATTCAGCATGTTGTCCGCCACGCCAGGCTGCTCGACCTGAGCACTCGTAGATTCTGGTGCGGCAAGAATCAAATTCTCAGTTAGGTCCTTGCGTGCCTCCTCCCGAGTTTTACCGGAACTCTTACCGGTCTCCGACACTGAACGCGTAGAGATACGGGGTTGTACTTTGGACATACCGGTAGGCCTTTCAGCGCCTTTGGGCACGAGTGAGGGTAAAACGAATCCTCCCTTCGCCAAGAAGCGTATGGCTTCCTCACCATTAATAGGTTTGAGCTGATGTACGTTTTCCTCCTGGGTTTCCGCTTCTTCCGAGTCACGCTGGTCAGTTTCCTTCTCATCATCATCGAACTGCAACCGGGTGCCCTTAATGGAATCATTCGGAGTTTCATAATTGCTATCGTCATTAGGTTTGAAAGGGTCATATGGTTCTTTGCCATTGAAGGTAGTGGGTTGCGGATTGGAACCTTATGTCATTTTGCTATGAAAGCGTTGATCAATCGGGTCCCACGAATGGCGCCAAAATGATCAAACCAAAATTATTCAGTCTGAGTGCAAGTGAATTAAAGAAAGAATTTAACCTTTGGAAGTGGTTCCTACGGTTAAATGGGGTATGAATGTGGTGGTGTTGTTTATCTTTTTCCGAGCCTCCAAGGTAAGCTACAAAAGAAGGTTAGTATGTGCGAGTTGATCAGTTGGTCGATTAGCCTTCAAATGAGGCCTGGGGGTGCTATTTATAGATTTATAATTGACGGTTATGCATGATAACCATCATAATAGCACCCACGATCTGTAACTGCCACTAGAGCCTTCTAATCATGCCTACAACCTACTCAACGTTCTCCACGTTCCTGAAATGTAAGGATATGGTCCAATTCAGCAATACCAAGTCAACCTTATTAGTACGTCATGCAACCAACAGCATGACGTTGACTTGATTACACAACTCCATTTAACTAGACATCGTGTGTTGCATATGACACAGCAGTAGGTTCCCAATAGGTTCATATGATGGACGTCATGCATCACGGGGGTAGTCACGTGACGAACGTCATTACAAACGTATCCGATTAAATAGATACTTCGTATTTTGGACCGTCATTATACCTACATACTAAAAGTCGAGGCGATTTTCGTCGTTTCCGTTGTTTCGGATATTCGTTTTGAGTTTGCGTTCACACTACAAAGGGTCCCTCAACTTCGGCCATATTTACGCAACAGCCCCTCAAGTTTACACTTTTTAAGGGTAAAAAGTGTAAATATATAATTTTATTAATATAAAAGACACTAATTCCACCCGAATTTATAACGGACCCTATCTTCTCATCGAACGTGTAAATATATATATAATTGTAGGATCAAGGGGGAAGTAACCAATCGGAGGGAAGCGTGGGAATTTTTTTTTTCGTTTTTTGGAAAAACTTTGTTCACGAACATTATAGATTAGATGAAAATATGAACATTTAATAAAGACACTTTGTGATAAATGTTTTTATTTTGGCGGAAAAACGCTCGAAGAATTAATATATAACAATTATCGTGTTTTTCGATCGTATTATGAGGTTTTAGATATTAGGGTCTAGAAATTTAGGGTTTAGGGTTTAAATCTAGGGTTTAGATTGAGTTTTTCACACGAACGGTTTAGGTTTAGGGTTTTGGGTTTTGGGTTTTGGGACTAAACCCAAAACATCAAACCCTAAACTCTAAATCGGGTTAAATTTTGACAAAAAGTACTTCACAAAATATGTAAAAAAAACCGTTAACATTATTCACAATCAATATTATCTTGAATTTTATTTTTGTCGATCGTTTTCCCGCATAAATATTAACGTTCATCACGAAGTGTCTTTTTTAAATATTCATATTCTCGTGTGATCTTGATGTCTGAAAAAAAAATTCAAAAAAACGAAAAAAAAAATTGATTCCCCCGCTTCCCCCAAATTGGTTACTTCCCCATTGATCTGCCCATATATATATATATATATATATATATATATATATATATATATATATATATATATTTGGGTAAAAGGTTTTACCCGGTGAATATTATTTATAAAAATAATAAAAAATACATAAGAGATAACAACGACCACAAATGCGCCTTGCGGCCTCACAAACAACCAAGCACCAAGCTAGACCCTACACACCTAACAGGACTAGCAAAACCAAAAACAACTAGCTACACACATAGACCAAGACATAGAAACACATAAGAACACTTACAACCATCCCGATTTCATGCCCATGAATTGTGCAGTTTCATCCCCTTGCTCTTCCACATCACTCGCTTCGTCTATAAGTTGGTAAACATTTGCATTCTTAATAGCATTATCATTAACATTATCGTGTAAAGATGCAAACGCATTACTTGTACAAACAAAATTTGAAGAAGAGCCAACATGACCATCTCTTCACAGCATTATTCTCCTTCAAATTCTCATTCCCTTTTTCAACTTTTTGCTTTGGACGATAAACATTTTTTTTGCTTATTTCTACCAATGTGAATACCACTTTGAGATTTTCCAACATCCCCTTGTTTCTTATGGACAACCTTGATGAATTCATCTTCGTCAGTACCTTTACTAGCATGTTTCCCTGTATCATTACGAACATTAATAGCCTTATTAACATTCACGACAGGAATATTCTTAGGGCATTGCACATCAGTATGACCAAATACTTTACACAACGAGCATCTAGGAGGCTTCCATTCATATTCTATGGAAATTACACCCTTCACCTTAGTAGTACCATCAATACTGGGAGTAACAACCGTTAAAGCCTCCTTAAGCTCGTTCTCTGCAGAAACTTCAATCATTGCCCTTGCATAGTTAGGACGTCCCCAGGATTCCATACACATCATGCTTGTATAAGAATCCAACATCATTGATTTTCCATCCTTTGAAGCAATGGTGCTTAAACCATTTTCCGTAAACCTAGATAATGGAACATCAAAAAACTTAACCCAAACTGGAATCCTAGACAAATCCTCCTTTGTCATAGAAACCTTCGTATTCCACTGATTCAAGATGATAGGAGACCCCCTAATCAACCGTGGGCCAGACTCGATCACCTCTAGCATTCCTTGTTCCGTGGCATACTTGAAAAAATAAAAACCTTTGGAGTTCATCATAACTTTTTCAATGTCGTACTTTCTCCACACATTAATAACATAATTTTGAACCACGGGGAAAGCTAGACGTTTACCAATAAAATACCCGTACAAAGTATTACTATACCTCTTAGCCGCTTCTCTGACCGAAGACAAAGGAATTTCAACATCTACTCCCTCTTCAAGATCACTCTGTAGTGGCATCAAGCGAAAGTTGACCTTTCTCTTCTCCTTTACACCACCAACAGCGTTTATATATGATCTTTGTGTTGGGAAATTACGGTCTCACTAATTCCCACCACCCAGCCCAACAATAATAGTAAAGAAATAAGAACAATACACAACACAAGATTTAACGTGGAAACTCCAAAACAGGAGAAAAACCACCGGCCCCCAAAGAGAGAAAATACACTATATCACAAATTGTTACAATGATATAGACGACTCTCTTAAGCCAACTACACTCTCCAAAATATTTAACTAATACAACTCTCAAACAAGGGTAAGAAAGAAAGAAATAAACAAATACTTAAAGTGTATTGATTGGTGCGATTTGGAATGAAGACTTAGCCCCTCTTATATAACCAAGTCACTCACCCCTCACATCTTCCTCCCACCAATGTGGGATAAACATATCTTCTACTAGCCAAAATAAACCAACAAATCTCCACCTTTTGGATAGAAGAAGATAACCATGCTTCCACATTGCAAGGATAACCGATGTAGACGCTTCCTCGACGACAACTTCAAGATCCTCATCTTTATGTAGTTGACATTATCTCCCAAGAGACAAAACTTGCATCTTCATCGAACATTGTCTAAACTGACAATCATTGTCATCACAGACAATCATAACTCTTAACAAGAATTATCATACTCCACCATTAAGAGTATAGCACTTAGAATATCACATTCCAAGCATTTCACCTCGGCACATGTTGTTGAACAACCAGCTGAAACTTTATGGTGCAACTTCCCTGTTTGGCTTTCCCGAAAGTCCCATCAGCTACAACATCAGTTTCCACCACACAACCTGCATCAACGCCAAACCAATGCCCATGTGTAATTGTGGAACCGCTAACGAACATCCCTTTCCACGGTGGCGCGGACACACCATGAGGATGACGTGACTTCAGAGGAATTCGTCACTCTCCGTAACAACGGAGACAATGTTAGCATCTTTGGAGCCATTTGCCGGATTAGCTCCACCGGGACAATTAACCCTTACATGCCCAGTCTTCCCGCACTTCCAGCATGTCAGATTCTTTCTAGAGTTTCTCTTCTGCCTATCTGAACACAACACTATCGTATCTCCTGATGACGAGACCCCGTTACCTTCCAGTCTTTTCTCCTCGGATAGGAGCTTGCTAGTAACGTCTTCAAACTTCAGAGTTTTCTTCCCATACATCAAAATAGGTTTCATGTGTTCATAAGACGATGATAAAGATAATATCAACCTCAAAGCTTTATCTTCATCATCCGTTTTAACTCCAATAGCCTCCAGTTCTGAAACAATACCGTTAAGAATACTTAGATGATCTGAAATCTTTGAACCGCCATCCATACGCAGAGTATGAAATTGTTCTTTAAGACACAACCGATTTGAGATGCCCTTGCCCTGGTACAACTGCTCTAGTTTAACCCAAAGCTCCTTTGCCGTTGATAACCCGTGGACAATTGCAAGCACGTTCTTTGCAAGACACAAACGAATCGCACTTGCTGCCCTCAAATCCATATCATCCCATTCTTCTTCATCGAACTTACTGCTAGAATCACTGCCGGGAACAAAGGTGGGTTTACCTTTCAATGCCTTGTGTAACCCGGACTGAATCAACACATCCTTGACTTGAACCTGCCATAAGCCAAAATTGATCATCCCATCAAATTTCTCAACATCAAACCTCATTGGACTGAACTTCGACATCGTATCCGTATCCTATAAACAACACTTTCTCTGATTTTGCTCACGTTTCGAATAGCCAAAAGATGTAGCAGGTAGCCAGGACCCTTTAAATCGGAAATCCACAACTAGGCCACTAACAAATCCAACTATTACTACGAATCAGAAAAAATATTGTCTAACCAGATACCCTATACGATCAATAGAACTCGTTTCTGATGTGGACGATCCACTCCCGTGGCAACCACAGAGCATACTCCGACTCCTATAACCGAGACCCCCGTCAAACCTGACGCTCTGATACCAGTTGTTGGGAAATTACGGTCTCACTAATTCCCACCACCCAGCCCAACAATAATAGTAAAGAAATAAGAACAATACACAACACAAGATTTAACGTGGAAACTCCAAAACAGGAGAAAAACCACCGGCCCCCAAAGAGAGAAAATACACTATATCACAAATTGTTACAATGATATAGACGACTCTCTTAAGCCAACTACACTCTCCAAAATATTTAACTAATACAACTCTCAAACAAGGGTAAGAAAGAAAGAAATAATCAAATACTTAAAGTGTATTGATTGGTGCGATTTGGAATGAAGACTTAGCCCCTCTTATATAACCAAGTCACTCACCCTCACATCTTCCTCCCACCAATGTGGGATAAACATATCTTCTACTAGCCAAAATAAACCAACACTTTGTTGTTCAATAATTTTGGTGGCATTAGCATGATTATCCCCCTTAACAACCTTTTCAACCATGGGCACAGATGAATTCTCCAGTAAATCAGTTTTATCTATTTGATTCGTATCATCTTTACGATTAGAAGTATCATCCACGCCATTACGTTTAGTTACAGTAATTTCCTCCTGAGTGATTGTATTTGAAACCACACCCACAATTGTAGGGATATATGTTTTCGATTTAACATTCGTACCAACCTCCTCATCAGAAAAATCTGATGCCGTTTGACCATCAAGATCCTTCACCTTTTCCTTCTTGTTGATGTTAAATAAATTAATGTGTTCATAATCCCAGGTAACCCATGAAGTGCCGTTACCTCTTTCTTCTCACTACCTTCGACATAAATTGGTTGTCTGATCTCACCTGTCCGCTCTCCAGGTTTAGCAATCGAATCATCACTGCTACTTGATTCTGAGTTTTCTTCACCGCCAATGGTTCGACTCCACAAAACCCTAGGTTGAGTTACTTGCCCCGTTTTCTTTTTCTTCCCACCCGACGTCTTACCCATCTCCTAGAGCCAACTTGAATGAACCAGAAGAACAGATTAAGTGTGAGAAGTAATAGAGGAAGCTGCAAAGATCGCTGGAAAAGCAAATTTTTCTTGCCTTGAAAAAAATCGCCCAAGAGTGTCAGAGGATACTAGGGTGTATTCTTTGGTTTTGCTATATATATATATATAGTGAGGATCCATGGAGAACCAAAGGTAGTAGAGAACTCATGGAACTCGTGCAGATTCACTAAATCTGCGTGCAGATTCACATATTTTTTTTTTTTGCAGATTTTTTTTTCTGTTCAGATTTTTTTTTTTTTTTTTTTTTTTGCAGATTCAGTCAATCTGCGTGCAGATTGACGATTTTTTCCTGCTTTTTTTTTACAGATCGACTTTTTTTTGTTTTTTTTATGCAGATTGAATCAATCTGCGTGCAGATTGAGTCAATCTGCGTGCAGATTGAGTCAATCTGCGTTTTTTTTGCAGTTTTTTTTGCAGATCGGCTTTTTTCTGTGCAGATTTGACTTTTTTTTAGATTGACTTTTTTGCAGTTTTTTTTTTTTGCAGATTCACTTTTTTTTTCTATGCAGATTCATTGTTTTTTTTTTTGCAGATTTTTTTTTTTTTTTTTGCAGATTGTATTTTTTTTTCATAGATTTTAGCTCAATCTCCACATAGATTGAAGTTCAATCTATGAGTTCTATGGGTTCTCTACATACTCTAGTTCTCTAGGGATCCTTTCACTATATATATATATATATATATATATATATATATATATATATATATATATATATATATATATATATATATATATATATATATATATATATATATATATATGTTATATTATATTAACATACAAAAAATCGTTATGATAACAAAAATTACACGATGTTATATTATCATATTAGCTGTGTTCTATATAATGGTTCTTAAACTCACAATGCAAATATGAATAACATATGCCCCAAAGTTCGTTTATTAAAATTTTTTACATTAGCTATATCCTTTAACGAATTTGCTTTAAAAAATTGTTACGTTGACAATTATATTTAATAACTATATTAATATAATGAGATGACGACCATAAAAAAATAAATAATTTACTATGTACTATTGTTGTTATCATAAGTTTTTCTACTATATATATTTTTTTAATATTATTATATGTATTAGAATTTTAGCCGTTGATAATTCCGAAATTCTGTGAAGCAAGTAGTCGCCTTCAGATTAGTCGGCGGATCTAATACACAATTAACATATACAAGGACTATTTTTATATCTTTAATAAGGCTTTCTGATTTAATGAGACATTAAGAATTTAAAGAAGTGTACTATATATAGTTTATGTATTAAATTTTCAGCTTTTTCTTAGCATATTGTTTTGGTGCAACTTGCTAATAGTATCCATTAATTAAATTTGGTCGTGGAAACACGAAGCCGCGTTTAGATATGCTTAGTTGGAAATAGAGAAAAAAAAAATAGACTTAATTAAATATTAAAGTCACGTACACATTAATGTACGAACAAATTTACAAGGGAATTGTGATTAAAAAAAAAAAGCTTCATATTAATTACCTTTTAATTCTTTTTAAAATTCGCATTTCATCCTTTTCTTTATTGCCTCCACTAATGCTACAATGTCAAGTTATCAACGGATCAAACTCCTTTATATGTATTTCAAATTTAATTTTTTAAAGAACAATTTGACATTTAGTATGATGAATATGTAATAGGAACACGTCTAATAGGAACATGTCTAATTGAGAACATGTCTAATAAGTTACCAAGAACACGTCAAGTTAATTTATAGAATAAGTCCATTTAGTTAGATGAACACGTCTAATTGGAACACGTCTAAATAAGATAATAGGCACACGTCTAATTAATCAAACACGTCTAATTATACCAATCTACTAGCCAAACACATCTAGTTTAATCATAACACTAACATCCGTTAGCAAATTAATAGGGAGTTGGTTAAAATTAAAGGGTTAAGAGAGTAGGAGTTTGAATTAGGAATGAATTTGAATTAGGAAGGAACATTTTTCTCAAAGATAACTATACTTATAATTACAATACAAAAGATAACTATACTATAAATATCTATAACATAACTTATATAAATTACCAAGAAATCTATTAAAAAATTAGTACGATTATATTAAAAAAACGTACAAGCTTTTTCTGTTCATTCATTCATCTTCATTCATCGTTCAATATTCATTCAGCTAGGGTGATACATCGCAATCGTAATCGATCAGAGGTAACTCTTTATTTCTTTATTTTTCTTCTTGTTGTTGTTGTTTAATACATGTTCTTGTTGTTTGTCATCGTAATCGATTAGAGCTTCTATCAAATCGTGTTGTAAATATATGGAACTATATGAATATATATTTGAATCTGGAACTATATGAACTACGTAGGAACTTTTGAACATTATAACAATTGGTTTGGTTTGCTGGGCTATTGTCTAATCTGATGTGGGATAGTCCCTGCACTAAGATCACGTACGTGTAGCTTTTCTCAATTGTTTTTAATTGTTTTGCTGTAACAACTCATCATATAATAACACTATAACACGACACACACTTCGATTGATTCTATAACACAACCATTCGACTCTATAACACAACAACACAGTTCACATGATTACACAACACAATTGTGAACATCATATAACACTATATAAACAACATATAAACTATAAACCTAGACATAAATAAACAAAACATGCTTATACTTTTGACTGGAGGTGTTGTGTAATATGCTTTTGCCTGTGCACACTATGGCAACCAAAAGAAAACCAAACAATGTTTATTATATTTAAGACTAATTCAAAAACGAACATATTGTACAAAAGTATAGCAACACATCAAGATGCATAAATACACATACAACAAATTGTGAGCATATACAAGATGCATAATGCACAAAGTGCATATCCCTCAATGGTATTTATGTCACAGTAACACAAATTGTACAGAACACAAAATGCATAAAACACAATAAGATGCATAATAGCCCACACGAACATATATACTAAAGACACTGGTTATTGCGATCGACAACAGAATATAATATGCTAATAACAAAAACATCAGAATATGATCGATAAAGATACATTAACCTTAGTCTTGCTTCATTCCATAACAACAATAGATTATGACCTGTAAGGTTGCCTTCTTGATTCCCAACCATGTTCTCATTGTCATCAACAACAGTCTCACTCTCATCATCATTCTCATTGTACTCTAGATTCTCATTGTCATTAACAACATTTTCACTTTCATCAAGATTCTCATTGCTATCATCAACATTCTCATTGTCATCAATCTAACATATGTCTGGTGAAGTAACAACAACACAACGCTCACTCAGATTAAGAACAAATCCCATGATTTAGTATCCACGACAATTCAGACCCAATAAGAAATAATAATAGCAATGTTGACCTTAAAACTACCTACAGTGGCAATCATAGCCCAAAGTACATTTGCATTGGCAAATTCGACCAAAACACAAATCCAATGATATTTTTAACCCATACCAGTAAAGTAGCAATGCATAAGACCCATCATCCATGTACAGTGGTAGATTTGACCCAAAACCCGAAGGCAGCAATAACTTCTACCTAGATCACTAACATAGAACAAATTTAGACCTAAAAACCTAATGTAAAAGCACAGTGAATCCAGTAGATAGCAACAGTAGTAATAATGACCCAAACTCCAGAAGTAGGGGTAAAATAGACCTAAAAGATACCCACAACAATCATACATATCAAAATTATAGACAAATTGCACAGAACACAAACTGTATAGCACACAATATAACCTAACTACTGCTTAATTACATAACAACAACATAATATAATATGCTAATTTAATTACAAAAGTACACTTACAAATTAAAGTAGCATCATAGCCACTGATCTTCATTACATGACAATAGGATTATCTTCATTCATTCCTCTTGCAAGTTTGACGTAAACTATTTTGGATAGCTTCTTCAGTATGATTCGGACTTCCATCTTCTTATTGGGATAATGGATTTCACTCTTGGATTCTCAAGTTCTGAATCAATTTCTGCAATTAATGGATCTTCTTCAAACATGTTAGTTTGACCACTTTGGTTGACCACTAGAATGTCAACCTTGTTAGTTTGACCTCTATGGTTGCCTTCTTCAATCTCAACCATGTTCACATTGCGAGCAACAACATTCACATTCACATCAACATTATTCTTGTACTTATCAACATACTCATTTTAATCATGATTCTCATTTTACTCATCAACATACTTAGTATCTTGATCATTATCAACATGCTCATCATCATCATTATCATCATCATTATCAACATGCTCATCATCATCATTATCAACATGCTCATCATCATAATCATAATCGTTAGCAACATTCTCATCATCATCATTATCATCATCATCATCAAGATCATCATCATTATCAGTGTACTCATCATCATGCTTAGTGTCATCATGATTATCAGTGTACTCATCTTCATGCTCAGTGTCAGCTTGATTCTCATTGTTATCATCAACATCCTCATTGTCATCAAGATTGTCATTATCATCATCAGGCTTTTCGTTTTCAACATACTTCTCATCAGGCTTTTGTGTGCCTTCTTCCTCTACTGTTTTCTTCTTCGCCCGTCTTTTTTCTTCCTTTTGTTTCTTTTCGCTTTTGTTGTAGCCTATTGTGCTACTGACACCCTTTGTTCTACCACCATGTTCTTTCCCTACATAGACTAACAAGGCATCCCCGCCCTCTTTATCCGTCATTACCGAAAACAAAACAACAAAAGTAATCAGTTATAGAACATTTATGAAATGTTAAGAATATAAATACGCATTAAATTATATATATTTTATCTTCTAAACGAGCGTAAATTAATTTTATAGCGGCCACTGGGTGTTATTTTTTGTATCTCACAAAAAGTACAAAGGAATTATAATTGATTCACTGAATATGAAACAAAAGAAGACATATCTGCTCGCGGATTGTATAAATCAATAAGACAGCTTTGTTTATTTAAATTTTTTGTTTATTTAAATATTTATTTAATTAACATTATTCTGCTTGACAAGTTAATTTTTTATCTAATATTCAATAGGGTTTGTGGTCCTTTGAAATGGGAAGTAGTCAAGGTTAGTCATCCCAACTATATACAAACATCTCATCATCTCATGTTTTCATATATTCATGTTAATGTTATTGTATATGTTTTACATGTTAAACTAATATGTATACGTGTTACATGTCAATAATAAGTGATTGCACTTGTAATGTAGTGCAATCAACAACCAGGCAGTTGGGAGTGCGGTTATTATATGCTCACTTGGATGTATTCGATCGCAAGTGTCGCATAAAAAAAAGAAGTTGGTATTAACGAAGTAAGTATTTGGTATTTATAATTATTACTAAAAAATTTCTGTTTGTATATGTTACATAAAACTTATACTTTATATGTATATATGTATATATATGTGTATATATATATATATATATATATATATATATATATATATATATATATATATATATATATAATTTAAATCTACAGCTTTCATGGGATGAATGTTGCTTATCTAACATCGATTTAGACGATATTATTGTAAGATAGCATTTGTGGAGTCCGTTTTGATCTGAACAAGGTATGTATTAATTGTTGTACAACTATAACTGATTATCACACACTTGAACTGTTAATCTTGTTGGCCAAGTATTTTGTACCTTTCTATATTCATGAAATGTCATTGATCTTTTTCTTAAAATAAAACATGAACATGAATTATTGCACTGATCATCAATCACAGATTATCAAACTATAACAGATTATCCTATATTTTGTAAAACTTGTTACACTGATCATCAATCATTTTTGCATATCAATATTGCATTAATTGTTGTAAAATGTGGATATTTTTGTAGGCATATAGCAGAATGAAAAACTTTGTGAATTAAAGACCGGCTGCATGTTGGATGGGTGTGATATATGGTGCGCAAAGACCTTAGTTTTTTTAGGTTTAAAGTTTACTAGAATGTAAGATTTACGAGATTTTCTTTTGAACATACTTATTGATTTTGTATTCCTTTTTTTAAGGTTTAGGTTTAAAATATATATACTGTTTATCAAGTATATAGTTGGGTTTTGTATTACATTTTTGTTTTATTGATTTTTAATTTTTGCGATTTATCTGTGTAATATTTATACATTTAATTATCATTTAAGCATTTTTCCAGCTCAAACATTTTACACATTTTAATTAGCAGCAACATCTAGCTTTAAACACGTGTACTTGGTAACACGTCTACTTGCTAACACGTCTAATTGCAAGTCTATTATTGTGATGACCCGGAAATTTCTGACCAAATTTAAACTTAATCTTTAACGTTTCCGACACGATAAGCAAAATCTATGAAGTTGAATCCTGAAATTCTTGAACTATTCAAATACCCTTCGATTGTTCTCAACGATTCGCGAACAAATATATGTAAATAGATACATATATATACTATAACTTGAAATGTAACAAAGTGTTAAGTAAATGATACTGTGCATTAAACTTATTGGGTTGATTATCTGATTGATATATTTAACTACGGAGTTAAAAGATTATGCCAAACGATTGAATTAAAAGATATTTATTGAGTCCCTTATTGTTACGGGTCTCTGTTGTGAGATCTACGCTGATTTGAAAAATCATTCATGTTTAACGGTATTCGGAATAAATGGTAAAGGGTGGTTGTTTAAATAACATAATATGGATACATACAATAATTAGAATATTAATTGTTAAGAATTAATTATATGAATAACTTGCGATATGTATTTTAAAACGTGTTTATAAATATTGAGAATAGATTTTAACTTGGTTATAAAACGTTTGATAAATTCTGTTATATTAATAAATAATGAGACGATGATTTATAGAAGTAAATGACCAAAACACTCAAATGTATAAATTATATTTTGAGTGATATAATTTAGGGATAATTTAAGGCTATATTTTGACAAATGTATGTGTCCCAAAATGTAAATTACAAGTTTTCTCAGCGTACGAAGGGACGTTCGAAAAACCAGAACCGGGACATAAGTCGAGTGACGACATACGAGTCATCGGAACGAAAATTTCAAGTCAACTATGCACGTGAATTTAATATAATATGTAATTGTTTATATAAATTATATATATTATATATTAATATTTAAATATGTCGACAAGCTGTACGATAAAACAATGTGAGCTGGATCAGAGGGCCATGCGATCGCATGGCCTTGATGCCCAAAAACCATTCGATCGCATGGTGGGCTGGGACAGGTCTGGTTCTATAAATTCAAACGATTTCAGTTCAATCACACACATATATTTATCTATACTTCGTTTATAATTATTATTATTATTATTATTATTATTATTATTATTATTATTATTATTATTATTATTATTATTATTATTATAATTATTATTATTATTATTATTATTATTATTATTATTATTATTATTATTATTATTATAATTATTATTATAATTAATCTTATTATTTTTATTAGTAGTATTATACATAAAATACTACGACGAAGTCATGAGCGTTTCACTTTCAAAATGGGTTTTCAAGCGGGATAGAGCTAAGGAAAATATGGGTTATTACTAAGGAGGTTATGGGTATTGTTCGAGGGTTTTGCTCGTGACTCAAACTAGTATTTATCATCTCTGTTGCGTCTACGTACTTTCCTACAATATTGAATCTCAATATTGATACGTAAGCACTCATATTTTATCTTTTATATATTAATTATGTATCCATGTCTAGTGCTCGAGTATATATATTTATACATGCTTGTATGCTAAATTTCGTCGTTAAACAGTTTATGTTGAATCACGAATTAAATACACATGTTACTGGTAAAAGGTATATGATATGCATGTTTTTGGAAAGCTGGCGAAAAATCAATGACTTTTCATTTAGATATCGAATAGTTTCGATGAAAGGATTAAGAGATATGATCAACTGAATTATCATTGACGTTAATTGAAATTGCTTTTGAATCTGCAATTAAGATTTAAACAACTTGTTTACGAGATTGATAAAATGGATTTTTGAATATTACCAACCGAGTAAATGACTCCTTATATAAGGTATGTCTCGTTTTGTTGAACTATTGTCAAAATTGACTTTTTGAAACGACTTTGGATAACTTTTGTATGTCGATCTCGAGCATTAGGATTGTGATACACTATGACCAGACCTAGCTTGATAGACATTTATTGACCAACATATGTTCTCTAGGTTGAGATCTACGGTTATTTGGTAATCCGAGTTTCAGTCATATTTTGGTGAACGACTTTATATGCTGCTAAGGTGAGTTTCATTTGCTCCCTTTTTAATTGCTTTTGCAATCTATATTTTTGGGCTGAGAATACATGCACTTTATTTTGAATGCAATGGATACAAGTACATACTTAATTCTACACTGAGTTTGAACCAAAAATCTCTTAGCTTTGGTAACTAGTAACTGCCGGTTATAAGAACTGGTGGGCGCGAGTAGTTGTATATGGATCCATAGGGCTTGACATCCCCGTCTGTTCCAGGTATAGAAACCCTAGCCTGAACTATAAAACAGACGTATAATATTTGAGTTTAGTACACGTTTGATTGCGTGTATTGTACATGTTGGTTGCATGTATGTTAAAACAGGGGTACTTATTATAACGTTAAAGTTTAGTTACCAGGGTGCTCAATTTCGTAGAATATTTTGATAAACGTTTCTGGATGAAACAACTGAAATCTTGTGGTCCACCTTTATGTACAGATTATGCAAAACATTAAAACTATGAACTCACCAACATTTGTGTTGACACTTGTTAGCATGTTTATTCTCAGGTTCCCTAGAAGTCTTCCGCTGTTTACTCAAAAATCATCTCCTTAATTATACAAGATGGATCCCATATCTAGTTTAAATTCCTTAAACTCTGACAGCTATTCCGATATGGATATTCACATGAATTCCGAAGACAGTGTAACCGGAATGGATCAACCAATTAACCATCATCTATTCTGGATGAATTGGGAATGGGTTCGTAGCCTACTTAATTATTGGAGACAAGAAGAAGGCGATTCCTTCCATCCACCACATTGCCCTCTTGGCGAAGAACCTGAAGCACTTACCGGCGAACCTGTTCGAGATACCATTTTCTCTCTCATTTCTAGAGTATCTCTTCACGATAATATACTATCTCAAATTCTGGATCTTATTCATCCGCTCGTCCGAACCGCCAATCATCCCGGTGTAGTAGAAGAAGTCAACGAGCTTCGCGCTCGGGTAGTGGCTTTGGAGAATATGGTGTAAAGGTTTCAAACACCAGCAGCATCACCGGCATCAACAGTACCACCGACAACAACACCAACAGTACCATTACCACCACCAACAATATTCGCATCGCAAACCTCAACTTCACAATCTGTTCCACGAGCATCAACGTCATACGCACCGTAGTTACCAAGAAATACCAGCAACAATAATCGATGAAGTATTAACTCATTTCCCCTGAAGAAATTTTATGTATATTTAATATATATGAATTTTGAAATCAAAATAAATCTTTTCGTACTAAGCTATTACGTGTGAATCTTAACTGGTAGGTACTACTCGGTTAGTTCATATTACTAATATGCAATGATGTACATCCTTCCTTAACAACTTAACCATTGTTAACTACAATCTCTGTTTCAACTTAATGAATTTCATTTCATACTAAACCAAGTGTATTATTCAATTACATAATTGATTTTACATTTTCATTTTCGATATACTCGAAACTTTCTAGAAAACATCATTTTTACCTTGCGAAGTTAGCACGAGTTCCATAAGCACCAACATGATTCACTGAGGAAATATCAATAAAACTGAATAACGAAGTATTGATTACATTAGTAAAATACTCCACGAAGATTATGAAATCTTTAATGTTTTAGAGATTATTCATTTCTAATCCAGCCAAAAATTAAATGAGCTTAATATGATATTAGCTCATTAAATATGTGTTACATCTGAAGAAAATATACATACATATATTTTCATAAAGATGGTAATAAAAAAAATTCTTTTGTACAAAGTATTAATTGTGAAATCTTTAACGGGTAGGTAATACCCGGGAAATATATAAGTTCGCAATTAATATGTTACACTGTACATTCTTCAACTTTGATTCAAAAATTATTAACAATGCTCCCAACGATAAACAATCGTTTTCATACAAATTCAATTACATATTCTGATATTGACGGATCAGAATCCAAGTCATAGCTCTGAACCAGTAACATCATTCTTAGATCTCTACATCTTTCAAAACTATACTTTGACTTTAAATCTGTGCAAGATCCATTAGCATTGTTTTTACCGAAAATAACCTTGCAATTCCTTTTCAAAGTATCCAGTATTATCAACCGTTCAACCAGTCAACGACGAGCTTTCAGACTTGTAACTTTGGCATATACGTTTTTGTTACTGGGGAACCTTTCATGTTCCACCACATTAACAGTAAATGTACCAGCAAATTCATTAATCTGTGACTTAAAGTCTCTCCGAAAAACCATTATAATTGTTCATTGAAACCCTATCATGTACTCATCCACATCTTGTAACGATAATTGCCATACCAACTACCGAGAATTAGCAATCAGTATTTCGAATTTCGCAGCAATTCTATGCCAACAGTTATATATATACATATAATGTCTATCTCCTAGACTTATTTACTTCGAAGGTGAAGTTTCTGAAAAACACCCAAACTGCGAAACTAGTTCTCCGAATTTTTTGAAAAATGCTGATGAAGCAGCAAAAACTGTAAACGACCTTAACAGTTAAAAGTTTGATGATAAAGAATAGTATGGTGGTAAAGCTGAGAAAAAGAGAAGGTTTGGAACTGAAAACGGATTGAGCAGACCATGAAGGAGGCTGTGGACAAATCACAAAGACTAAACCTGCCTTCAAAGAATACAAATGATTCAGTATCTGCTGAAGTCATTAACGAATACCTTGCTCCTGACTCAAAATCTATTACGAACAAATCTTCTTCATCATCCTTCGATATTAATTCTAAGATATTATCATATATGTCATTATAAATATCTTCGATATTTCTGAAGATATCTTCATAACTATTATCATCCGAAATTATTTATCTCTTCACGCTATCTGTGTTACATCATAAAAGAAACTATTTTAGTTTCTAATTTATGAACATTTCGAAAAATGGATGTTTTTGAAGTAGTGTTGGGAATTGAAGCATGAGTTAGTATAATATAATGACACTTGATCAACGTGATTATATTACAGCAAGTCATGCTGAGTTTCTAATGGAACGTGATAAAGGTTCACAGATCCCACCCTCATCATGAACCATGTTACATAACTCTTTCATTTTTTTAACCTCTAAATATACCAAGAAATATTTTTCTTGATGATTCGTTCTTTTTTGAGGTATTCTGGTAATTTGACAAGTCAGATTGTGCCATTACCGTTTCTTTCTTAGAATATTAATTATGTTCATTCCGAAATTCATACCTACGAATTCTGGACCATTATTCGCTTGACTTAAAGTCGGGAAGAGAAAACGAAAGCATGAAGCTCCGAAATATAATGGAAAATATAAAGCCCGAAAACAACCCCGAAATTACAAACCGTGTATATCAATGCGTATAGCAATATAAAGACACGGAAGAATGAAAAACAATATAACCCCAAGGTAATAGTAGAAGAAAATAACCTCCTCTGGTGGCAGATAAAAAAGAAGAATGAATGATATGATAGCCAAGAAAATATCAAGAATCAGAACTGGATGAAGCATTTTCACAAATCTTTTGTAAGTATGAAATAAGGAAGAAGATTATAGGAGTGGTGAAAATAAATGAAACGGAAGAGGTCAATTTATAGCAAAATATCAGACATAGCAATCGAGGCAGATTACGCATTTAATCAAAAGAAATCCTAATTTCCTTAAATTCCGAAGAATCAAATCTTATTTGAATTATGAAGATTTTCTATTCCTTAAATTCCGGAAATCAATTGTTACTACGTCAAGAGATAAGACGAATTTCTATTCTCCATTTCACTCTATTACGATAACTTCCCTCATTCGCTTCGAGTAATTGGATTTTTTTTATCCATATTATTCAACGGTGATAAAAATTCTATTTATCAACACATATTCGTCATGAAAACATTTTCATTGTTAGCCATGATGACCTCACTCAAATTTCGGGACGAAATTTCTTTAACGGGGAGGTACTGTGATGACCAGGAAATTTCTGACCAAATTTAAACTTAATCTTTAACGTTTCTGACACAATAAGCAAAAACGTTTCCGACACGATAAGCAAAGTCTATGAAGTTGAATCCTAAAATTCTTGAACTATTCAAATACCCTTCGATTGTTCTCAACGATTCGCGAACAAATATATGCAAATAGATACATATATATACTATAACTTGAAAATGTAACAAAGTGTTAAGTAAATGATACTGTGCATTAAAATTGTTGGTTTGATTATCTGATTGATATATTTAACTACGGAGTTAAAAGATCATGCCAAACGATTGAATTAAAAGATATTTATTGAGTCCCTTATTGTTACGGGTCTCTGTTGTGAGATCCACGCTGATTTGAAAAATCATTCATATTTAACGGTATTCGGAATAAATGGTAAAGGGTGGTTGTTTAAATAACGTAATATGGACACATACAATAATTAGAATATTAATTGTTAAGAATTAATTATATGAATAACTTGCGATATGTATTTTAAAACGTGTTTATAAATATTGAGAATAGATATTAACTTGGTTATAAAATGTTTGATAAATTCTGTTATATTAATAAATAATGAGGCGATGATTTATAGAAGTAAATGACCAAAACACTCAAATGTATAAATTATATTTTGAGTGATATAATTTAGGGATAATTTAAGGCTATATTTTGACAAATGTACGTGTCCCAAAATGTAAATTACAAGTTTTCTCAGCGTACGAAGGGACGTTCGAAAAACCGGAACCGGGACATAAGTCGAGTGACGACATACGAGTCATCGGAACAAAAATTTCAAGTCAACTATGCACGTAAATTTAATATAATATATAATTAATTATATAAATTATATATATTATATATTAATATTTTAATATGTCGACAAGCTATACGATAAAACAATGTGAGCTGGATCAGAGGGCCATGCGACCGCTTGGCCTTGATGCCCAAAAACCATGCGATCGCTGTAACATCCCGCGTTTTCCGTTAAATTTATTTTAACAATATCTTTTTTTTAATAATATCTTTCATTATTTAAATTCGTAGTTTCCGTTGACTAACGTTCATAATATTCCCGTTATTTAATTATAACATCACTCGTTTACTCGAGTGTTTTTAAAAATATTCGTTTGGTTAATTCACGAACCCGCTTTCAAACTCGAGGGACCAAATCCGACATTGGGCCAAAGTGGCAACTAGTGAACTAGTCACCACCTCCCTTCCCCACCATTTATTTTTCTTTTCTCTTTTCTTTCAATTCTTTCTTCCATTCTTATATCATTTTCTTCATTTTCACTAAATCATCATCTAACTCCGAATCAAGAAGCAAACATCAAAACAAATTACATATTTGGAATCCTCTTTTCATCCTCTACATTTTGGTACCAATTTCATCAAGTTTGGGTAACATTTCTAAAACTCTAGATTTCTCTAAATTCATGTTTTTGACTTGAAATTGTGTTAGTTAGTGTCTATGGCTCGTGTATAACATGAATATATGTTTTGTTTGCTCGATTCGTTGTTTTGAGTAACTAGTTTGAACATTTGAAATGGGTGTGCTTAATCTTTGATTTTGGATGTGTTAATGTTGTTAATTTGTTAAAGTTCATGTTTTAATTGTGTTACTAGTATCACTAGCTTCGTTTTGATGCGTAGGTTGAGTAAGAAAACTTCAAACACATGATTATTGATTTTTGTGAATTTTGGTTAGGGTTTGATAGACTTAAAATGAGCTTTTGATGTTTCGAATGCCATGAATGTTATTAGTAAGTGTTTAGTTGTAATGTATGTTTCATTACCTTCAAAACGGCATATCATATGCGTGAATTGGATTCCCGAATCTTAAAATGCATTTTGTGAACTTGAACTTTGAAAATAAACCTTTAATGATCATTTGACGAGATTTCGGTTATTGTAATTGATTTTTTTGCTTGATGAAAAGTGGTTAATTGTGTTCCTCGTCAAAATACCTTTCCAACGATATAAAATACGTGTTCTAAGTGTTTACGGTTTATGATTTGTGCTAAATTGAAGTTTGGTTGAGACTTGAACTTTTGAAACAGACCAGGCACCAGGCCACGCTTATTGGCACGGCGCGACACCAGGGGCCGCGGCGCGTCATTTACCGTGTTTGGCTTCTGACCTACTTTGTCAAATTTTGAAAAATGTTTGCTATGTTACGCACCTCCGATTCACATGTAACTTGTTCTAACATGCTTATATATGATTAAAAACCTCAGAAAAATAGTTCGGGACCCGACCCGAACGTGTTGACTTTTTTGTTGACTTTGACTTGACCGAGTTTGACTTTTAGTCAAACTTAACCAAACACTTATGCAATCATTCAAATCTTATTTTATACTTGATTCTTGCATGAAACTTGACAACGTGATTCACATGCTATATTTAATCGAGTCGTAACGAGCCATAGGACTAATTGAGCACATTTCGCCCGACCTTGTGATGTAACCAGTTAATTGATACAACTTACTTGTTTAGGTCAAGGCTAAGCAACTTTCATACACACGTTTACTTTGTGAAGTACATTTATACTCGTGCACTCGAGGTGAGATCATAGTCCCATCTTTCAAACAACTTTTATGCTTTAAACTATGGGATGAGAAACATATACGTATCATACTTTTACACTTTGAACACAAGTACAAAAATAAACATTCCACGTACGGGTTTGAACAAAAATCCTCAATTCAATTATCATTAGTTACACTTGCAGGGTGTAAACGTGAACTTATATTATGTGATCATAAGGGTTTGACGAGCCTCATTCGGATGGTTCGCTACCGTTAGGGGATGAAATATATTTTCGGGTCTAGTGTATGTTCTAACACTACGCAAAGGGTGCAAAATAGTTAAGTTTGAGAATTGGGTGCCCGCGAAATAAATAACAACTTTGGAATGCAAATGATTTTGATAATCATCTTATATTAAATCTTGTGGTTCAAATACAACGTTTACTAAAACACCTATGATTTCACCAACGTTTTTCGTTGATAGTTTTCTATATGTTTCTCAGGTTCATACTTGGCTATTTGATACATGCTTCCGCACACTTTGATTTACTTGCTTGGAGTCAAGCATACATGCATACGCTAGTGATAGCACCTTTGGATTCAAACTTAAAGCATATACTTACGCTATTCATAGCAACCGTGATTTTAAACTAATTATGTCGCAAGTTATTTCATTTATACTTTAAAACTTTTGTAAACTTAAACTTGTTGTCGAATTGTTTTGTAAACTAAACTTTGTAAGTCTTGTACGTTTCAAATGAATGAGACATAATTTTGGTCAAACGAGTCTCATATAGGGACTATGACCACGCAACGGGACCTAAGTAGTCGGCGCCGTCAATGAAGATTTGGTCGGGTCGCTACAGATGGTATCAGAGCGTTGGTTGTAGGGAACTAGGATATGCATTAGTGTGTCTGACAGAGTCGTTAGGACGCATTAGTGAATCTAGACTACAACCGGATAGTTAGCCATTGCATTCTGACATACATTTGCTATAGATAACACTTACTTGACTACTTGTGCATTATACTTAAATCATTCTTAGGCAAACTTTTTAATGGTACCAAGTTTTCATCATACGAATCCGTATTCTGCCACTTTCTGGTAACACACGTAAATTCAAGATTCATACGCGTAAGGATGACGAAGACTTCATTAGTCACACTTGTTCGGGAACTCTGTCTCCCATATGGTTATTCACCATCGTTTCAACTTACTATCGGTGTCACACCGGTGTTCCTTACTATCTACCACTTCTAATTACTACCATCGCTACTCTAGGTGAGTATCTTCGTCACTATTTATCACTACGGTTACGTACTATTCGTTATCATGATTCCTTACTCTTTTCATACCTAAATACATTACCGTTTGACTTGAACCGCATTAACGTGAACAATCATTTATACACTTCCCTCGGGGAACGCTTCTTTAGAGTTGCACTAATTCTTTTGATTCAATACGAGTCACGTTAGGGACGTCGTTACACTTTGTTCATTTTAAATCTTCACGATTACACGAACTTGAACCTATGGAGTGATGTAGGGATGGAGGTATGAGTTAGCATAATATAACGACACTCGATCAACGTAGTTATATTACGGTAAGTCATACCAAAGTTCTAATGACACGTGATGGTGATTGGACTCGATCAACCTAATCACCACCATGTGCCATGTACATGACTTCATTTTTCTTGTTGGATATCCGAAAACTCCGAGAATACTGATAACAACTATACCAGGGACACACCTTTGATTATTGTCGAACCATATTTATGCTTCCGAATGAATGACAAATTCTTTCAACTTCGAACATATGTTACACGTGTATACTATCTCGTTTTCGCACCGTTTTATAGACGAACTACAAAATGCTTGGTATGCTCACATCGAGGCGAAAACTTCTCTCGCCTTACACTCGTACTTCCGTTTAAGGAAATATTTTATCTAAATTCTCAATGGAGAGAGAGACTCTTCACGTTATACTAGTATTCGCCTCGAGGGTGAATAGTCCTAACGAACGTTTTCGGAAATCGATAAATCTTCTGCGGCGCGAGATTCTTGAGAAACAAAAACTTGTTCAAAATATATCTTGAGGAGATATACATCGTTTCGGATCGAGATCCTCGTTTCACTTCTAGATTTCGGGGTGCCTTACAAAAAGCCTCGGGACCACGTTTAAACATGAGTACAACAGATCAACCACAACCCGACGGACCGAGCAAACATACGATTCAAACCTTGGAAACCGTAATACGAATTTGCGTTATCAACTTCAAATTTACTTGAGAAAAGTAGTTGCCTTTAGCCAAATTCTCTTACTACAATAATTTTCATTCGAGTATTAACGTCACACTTTTCGAGGACCCGTATAGCCGCAATTGTCGTTTTCTTAAATTGTTGAACCGAAGTAGGTGACAAGCGAACCACCGGACCCGAACTCATTCATGAAACAACCAAAAAATTATTCAATTCCAAGAAAGGCTCAAGACGGCCCGTAGTCGCCAAAGGAGCTACACCGATGTTAGACGTAAACATTTTAAATTCCAAGTGGGAAACCGCGTAACGTTAAAAGTCGCACCTTGAGGAGGTGTAATCAGTTTCGGAAACATAGAAAGCTAAATCCGCGATATTTTTAGTCCTTTTGAAATCTTGGGGTGTGTTGTGCCCGTTGCTTACCGCTTCAAACTTCCGACTCAAAAAAATTCCGTTCATCCTACATTCTGTGTATCAAACTTAAAGGCGTGTCTTGCGAAACAAGAACTTGTTATCCTCTTCGATGAACTTACTATCAATGATAAACTTCACTTCCTAGGAGGACCGATTGAAACTATAAATCGTGAAACCAAACTTTAAACCAACGTAAAATCCCGACCGTCAAAGTCCGTTGAAATTACCAAAGACGTACCTTCACTTATTCGTAGAATCGGCAACACAACATCTCGAGGAAGAACCAACAACTACTACTTCCAACTAAATTTCAGGACGAAATTTCTTTTAAGGTGTAGGTAATGTAACATCCCGTGTTTTTCCGTTAAATTTATTTTTAACACTATCTTTTTTTTTAATAATATCTTTCGTTATTTAAATTCGTAGTTTCCGTTGACTAACGTTCATAATATTCCCATTATTTAATTATAACATCACTCGTTTACTCGAGCGTTTTTAAAAATATTCGTTTGGTTAATTCACGCACCCGCTTTCAAACTCGAGGGACCAAATCCGACATTGGGCCAAAGTGGCAACTAGTGAACTAGTCACCACCTCCCTTCCCCACCATTTATTTTTCTTTTCTCTTTTCTTTCAATTCTTTCTTCCATTCTTATATCATTTTCTTCATTTTCACTAAATCATCATCCAAATCCGAATCAAGAAGCAAACATCAAAACAAATTACATATTTGGAATCCTCTCTTCATCCTCTACATTTTGGTACCAATTTCATCAAGTTTGGGTAACATTTCTAAAACTCTAGATTTCTCTAAATTCGTGTTTTTGACTTGAAATTGTGTTAGTTAGTGTCTATGGCTCGTGTATAACATGAATATACGTTTGTTTGCTCGATTCGTTATTTTGAGCAACTAGTTTGAACATTTGAAATGGGTGTGCTTAATCTTTGATTTTGGATGAGTTAATGTTGTTAATTTGTTAAAGTTCATGTTTTAATTGTGTTACTAGTATCACTAGCTTCGTTTTGATGCGTAGGTTGAGTAAGAAAACTTCAAACACATGATTATTGATTTTTGTGAATTTTGGTTAGGGTTTGATAGACTTAAAACGAGCTTTTGATGTTTCGAATGCCATGAAATGTTATTAGTAAGTGTTTAGTTGTAATGTATGTTTCATTACCTTCAAAACGGCATATCATATGCGTGAATTGGATTCCCGAATCTTAAAATGCATTTTGTGAACTTGAACTTTGAAAATAAACCTTTAATGATCATTTGATGAGATTTCGGTTATTGTAATTGATGTTTTTGCTTGATAAAAAGTGCTTAGTTGTGTTCCTCGTCAAAATACCTTTCCAACGATATAAAATATGTGTTCTAAGTGTTTGCGTTTTGTGATTTGTGCTAAATTGAAGTTTGGTTGAGACTTGAACTTTTGAAACAGACCAGGCACCAGGCCACGCCTATTGGCGCGGCGCGACACCATGGGTCGCGGCGCGGCATTTGCCGTGTTTGGCTTCTGACCTACTTTGTCAAATTTTGAAAAATGTTTGCTATGCTACGCACCTCCGATTCACATGTAACTTGTTCTAACATGCTTATATATGATTAAAAACCTCAGAAAAATAGTTCGGGACCCGACCCGAACGTGTTGACTTTTTCGTTGACTTTTTCGTTGACTTTGACTTGACCGAGTTTGACTTTTAGTCAAACTTAACCAAACACTTATGCAATCGTTCAAATCTTATTTTATACTTGATTCTTGCATGAAACTCGACAACGTGATTCACATGCTATATTTAATTGAGTCGTAACGAGCCATAGGACTAATTGAGCTCATTTCGCCCGACCTTGTAACGTAATCGGTTGATTGATACAACTTACTTGTTTAGGTCAAGGCTAAGCAACTTTCATGCACAAGTTTACTTTGTGAAGTACATTTATACTCGTGCACTCGAGGTGAGATTATAGTCCCATCTTTCAAACAACTTTTATGCTTTAAACTATGGGATGAGAAACATATACGTATCATACTTTTACACTTTGAACACAAGTACGAAAACGAACATTCCCCGTACGGGTTTGAACAAAAATCCTCAATTCAATTATCATTAGTTACACTTGCAGGGTGTAAACGTTAACTTATATTATGTGATCACATGGGCTTGATGAGCCTCATTCGGACGGTTCGCTACCGTTAGCGGATGAAATATATTTTCGGGTCTAGTGTATGTTCTAACACTACGCAAAGGGTGCAAAACAGTTAAGTTTGATAATTGGGTGCCCGCGAAACAAATAACAACTTTGGAATGCAAATGATTTTGATAATCATCTTATATTAAATCTTGTGGTTCAAATACAACATTTACTAAAACACCTATGATTTCACCAACGTTTTTCGTTGACAGTTTTCTATATGTTTCTCAGGTTCATACTTGGCTATTTGATACATGCTTCCGCACACTTTGATTTACTTGCTTGGAGTCAAGCATACATGCATACGCTAGTGATGTAGTGACCCGAACTTTTCCATGTTTATATATATTAATTGAGATTGATATTTACATGATTAAATGTTTCCAACATGTTAAGCAATCAAACTTGTTAAGACTTGATTAATTGAAATATGTTTCATATAGACAATTGACCACCCAAGTTGATCGGTGATTCACGAACGTTAAAACTTGTAAAAACTATATGATGACATATATATGGATATATATATAATTAACATGATACTATGATAAGTAAAAATATCATTAAGTATATTAACAATGAACTACATATGTAAAAACAAGGCTACTAACTTAATGATTTTTAAACGAGACATATATGTAACGATTATCGTTGTAAAGACATTTAATATATATATATATATATATATATATATATATATATATATATATATATATATATATATATATATATATATATATATATATATATATATATATATATATATATATATATATATATATATATCATATTAAGAGATATTCATACATGATAATATCATGATAATATAATAATTTAAAATCTCATTTGATATTATAAACATTGGGTTAACAACATTTAACAAGATCGTTAACCTAAAGGTTTCAAAACAACACTTACATGTAACGACTAACGATGACTTAACGACTCAGTTAAAATGTATATGCATGTAGTGTTTTAATATGTATTTATACACTTTTGAAAGACTTCAATACACTTATCAAAATACTTCTACTTAACAAAAATGCTTACAATTACATCCTCGTTCAGTTTCATCAACAATTCTACTCGTATGCACCCGTATTCGTACTCGTACAATACACAGCTTTTAGATGTATGTACTATTGGTATATACACTCCAATGATCAGCTCTTAGCAGCCCATGTGAGTCACCTAACATATGTGGGAACCATCATTTGGCAACTAGCATGAAATATCTCATAAAATTACAAAAATATGTGTAATCATTCATGACTTATTTACATGAAAACAAAATTACATATCCTTTATATCTAATCCATACACCAACGACCAAAAACACCTACAAACACTTTCATTCTTCAATTTTCTTCATCTAATTGATCTCTCTCAAGTTCTATCTTCAAGTTCTAAGTGTTCTTCATAAATTCTACAAGTTCTAGTTACATAAAATCAAGAATACTTTCAAGTTTGCTAGCTCACTTCCAATCTTGTAAGGTGATCATCCAACCTCAAGAAATCTTTATTTCTTACAGTAGGTTATCATTCTAATACAAGGTAATAATCATATTCAAACTTTGGTTCAATTTCTATAACTATAACAATCTTATTTCAAGTGGTGATCTTACTTGAACTTGTTTTCGTGTCATGATTCTGCTTCAAGAACTTCGAGCCATCCAAGGATCCGTTGAAGCTAGATCCATTTTTCTCTTTCCAGTAGGTTTATCCAAGGAACTTAAGGTAGTAATGATGTTCATAACATCATTCGATTCATACATATAAAGCTATCTTATTCGAAGGTTTAAACTTGTAATCACTAGAACATAGTTTAGTTAATTCTAAACTTGTTCGCAAACAAAAGTTAATCCTTCTAACTTGACTTTTAAAATCAACTAAACACATGTTATATATCTATATGATATGCTAACTTAATGATTTAAAACCTGGAAACACGAAAAACACCGTAAAACCGGATTTACGCCGTCGTAGTAACACCGCGGGCTGTTTTGGGTTAGTTAATTAAAAACTATGATAAACTTTGATTTAAAAGTTGTTATTCTGAGAAAATGATTTTTATTATGAACATGAAACTATATCCAAAAATTATGGTTAAACTCAAAGTGGAAGTATGTTTTCTAAAATGGTCATCTAGACGTCGTTCTTTCGACTGAAATGACTACCTTTACAAAAATGACTTGTAACTTATTTTTCTGACCATAAACCTATACTTTTTCTGTTTAGATTCATAAAATAGAGTTCAATATGAAACCATAGCAATTTGATTCACTCAAAACGGATTTAAAATGAAGAAGTTATGGGTAAAACAAGATTGGATAATTTTTCTCATTTTAGCTACGTGAAAATTGGTAACAAATCTATTCCAACCATAACTTAATCAACTTGTATTGTATATTATGTAATCTTGAGATACCATAGACACGTATACAATGTTTCGACCTATCATGTCGACACATCTATATATATTTCGGAACAACCATAGACACTCTATATGTGAATGTTGGAGTTAGCTATACAGGGTTGAGGTTGATTCCAAAATATATATAGTTTGAGTTGTGATCAATACTGAGATACGTAGACACTGGGTCGTGGATTGATTCAAGATAATATTTATCGATTTATTTCTGTACATCTAACTGTGGACAACTAGTTGTAGGTTACTAACGAGGACAGATGACTTAATAAACTTAAAACATCAAAATATATTAAAAGTGTTGTAAATATATTTTGAACATACTTTGATATATATGTATATATTGTTATAGGTTCGTGAATCAACAGTGGCCAAGTCTTACTTCTCGACGAAGTAAAAATCTGTGAAAGTGAGTTATAGTCCCACTTTTAAAATCTAATATTTTTGGGATGAGAATACATGCAGGTTTTATAAATGATTTACAAAATAGACACAAGTACGTGAAACTACATTCTATGGTTGAATTATCAAAATCGAATATGCCCCTTTTTATTAAGTCTGGTAATCTAAGAATTAGGGAACATACACCCTAATTGACGCGAATCCTAAAGATAGATCTATTGGGCCTAACAAACCCCATCCAAAGTACCGGATGCTTTATTACTTCGAAATTTATATCATATCCGAAGGGTGTCCCGGAATGATGGGGATATTCTTATATATGCATCTTGTTAATGTCGGTTACCAGGTGTTCACCATATGAATGATTTTTATCTCTATGTATGGGATGTGTATTGAAATATGAAATCTTGTGGTCTATTGTTACGATTTGATATATATAGGTTAAACCTATAACTCACCAACATTTTTGTTGACGTTTAAAGCATGTTTATTCTCAGGTGAATATTAAGAGCTTCCGCTGTTGCATACTAAAATAAGGACAAGATTTGGAGTCCATGTTTGTATGATATTGTGTAAAAACTGCATTCAAGAAACTGATTTCGATGTAACATATTTGTATTGTAAACCATTATGTAATGGTCGTGTGTAAACAGGATATTTTAGATTATCATTATTTGATAATCTACGTAAAGCTTTTTAAACCTTTATTTATGAAATAAAGGTTATGGTTTGTTTTAAAATGAATGCAGTCTTTGAAAAACGTCTCATATAGAGGTCAAAACCTCGCAACGAAATCAATTAATATGAAACGTTTTTAATCAATAAGAACGGGACATTTCAAGTGATAGCACCTTTGAATTCAAACTTAAAGCATACACTTACGCTATTCATAGCAACTGTGATTTTAAACTAATTATGTCGCAAGTTATTTCATTTATACTTTACAACTTTTGTAAACTTAAACTTGTTGTCTAATTGTTTTGTAAACTAAACTTTGTAAGTCTTGTACATTTCAAATGAATGCGACATAATCTTGGTCAAACGAGTCTCGTATAGGGACTATGACCACGCAACAGGACCTAAGTAGTCGGCGCCATCAATGACGATTTGGTCGGGTCGCTACAATCACATGGTGGGCTGGGACAGGTATGGTTCTATAAATTCAAACGATTTCAGTTCAATCACACACATATATTTATCTATACTTCGTTTATAATTATTATTTATATTATTATTATTATTATTATTATTATTATTATTATTATTATTATAATTATAATTATTAAGATTAATATTATTATTATTAATCTTATTATTTTTATTAGTAGTATTATACATAAAATACTACGACGAAGTCATGAGCGTTTCACTTTCAAAATGGGTTTTCAAGCGGGATAGAGCTAAGGAACATATGGGTTATTACTAAGGAGGTTATGGGTATTGTTCGAGGGTTTTGCTCATGAGTCAAACTAGTGTTTATCATCTCTGTTGCGTCTACGTACTTTCCTACAATATTGAATCTCAATATTGATACGTAAGCACTCATATTTTATCTTTTATATATTAATTGTGTATTCATGTCTAGTGCTCGAGTATATATATTTATACATGCTTGTATGCTAAATTTCGCCGTTAAACAGTTTATGTTGAATCACGAATTAAATACATATGTTACTGGTAAAAGGTATATGATATGCATGTTTTTGGAAAGCTGGCGAAAAATCAATGACTTTTCATTTAGATATCGAACAGTTTCGATGAATGGATTAAGAGATATGATCAACGGAATTATCATTGACGTTAATTGAAATTGCTTTTGAATCTGCAATTAAGATTTAAACAACTTGTTTAGGAGATTGATAAAATGGATTTTTGAATATTACCAACCGAGTAAATGACTCCTTATATAAGGTATGTCTCGTTTTGTTGAACTATTGTCAAAATTGACTTTTTGAAATGACTTTGGATAACTTTTGTATGTCGATCTCGAGCATTAGGATTGTGATACACTATGACCAGACCTAGCTTGATAGACATTTATTGACCAACATATGTGTAGTGACCCAAACTTTTCCATGTTTATATAAATTAAATGAAATTGATATTTATATGATTAAGTGTTTCCAACATGTTAAGCAATCAAACTTGTTAAGACTTGATTAATTGAAATAGGTTTTATATAGACAATTGATCACCCAAGTTGACCGGTGATTCACGAACGTTAAAACTTGTAAAAACTATATGATGTCATATATATGGATATATATATAGTTAACATGGTATTATGATAAGTAAACATATCATTAAGTATATTAACAATGAACTACATATGTGAAAACAAGACTACTAACTTAATGATTTCGAAACGAGACATATATGTAATGATTATCGCTGTAACGACATTTAATTGTATGTATATCATATTAAGATATATTAATATATCATAATATCATGATAATGTAATAATTTAACATCTCATTTGATATAATAAATAATGGGTTAACAACACTTAACAGGATCGTTAACCTAAAGGCTTCAAAACAACATTTACATGTAACGACTAACGATGACTTAACGACTAAGTTAAAATGTATATACATGTAGTGTTTTAATATGTATTTATACACTTTTTAAAGACTTTAAGACACATATCAAAGTACTTCTACTTAACAAAAATGCTTACAATTACATCCTCGTTCAGTTTCATTAACAATTCTACTCGTATGCACCCGTATTCGTACCCGTACAATACACAGCTTTTAGATGTATGTACTATTGGTATATACACTCCAATTATCAGCTCTTAATAGCCCATGTGAGTCACCTAACACATGTGGGAACCATCATTTGGCAACTAGCATGAAATATCTCATAAAATTACAAAAATATTAGTAATCATTCATGACTTATTTACATGAAAACAAAATTACATATCCTTTATATCTAATCCATATACCAACGACCAAAAACACCTACAAACACTTTCATTCTTCAATTTTCTTCATCTAATTGATCTCTCTCAAGTTCTATCTTCAAGTTCTAAGTGTTCTTCATAAATTCCATAAGTATAGTTTCATAAAAATCAAGAATACTACCAAGTTTTCAAGTTTACTTCCAAGCTTTCTAATCCATTCCAAGTAATCATCTAAGATCAAGGAACCTTTGTTATTTACAGTAGGTTATCTTTCTAATTCAAGGTAATATTCATATTCAAACTTTGATTCAATTTCTACAACTATAACAATCTTATTTCGAGTGAAAATCTTACTTGAACTGTTTTCGTGTCATGATTCTGCTTCAAGAACTTTCAAGCCATCCAAGGATCCTTTGAAGCTAGATCCATTTTTCTCATTTCCAGTAGTTTTATCCAGAAACTTGAGGTAGTAATGATGTTCATAACATCATTCGATTCATACATATAAAGCTATCTTATTCGAAGGTTTAAACTTGTAATCACTAGAACATAGTTTAGTTAATTCTAAACTTGTTTGCAAACAAAATTTAATCCTTCTAACTTGACTTTTAAAATCAACTAAACACATGTTCTATATCTATATTATATGCTAACTTAATGATTTAAAACTTGGAAACACGATGAACACCATAAAATCGGATATACGCCGTCGTAGTGAAACCGGAGGCTGTTTTGGTTTGGATAATTAAAGACTATGATAAACTTTGATTTAAAAGTTGTTCTTCTGGGAAAATAATTTTTCATATGAACATGAAACTATATCCAAAAATCTTGGTTAAACTCAAAGTGAAAGTATGTTTTTCAAAATGGTCATCAAGATGTCGTTCTTTCGACAGAAATGACTACCTCTTTAGTAATTGACATGTAACTTAAATTTCTGACTATAAACCTATAATTTTTCTGTTTGGATTCTTAAATTAGAGTTCAATATGAAACCATAGCAATTTGATTCACTCAAAACGGATTTAAAATGAAGAAGTTATGGGTAAAACAAGATTGGATATTTTTGATCTTTTTAGCTACGGGAAATGTTTAACAAATCTATACAAATCATATCCTAGCAAACTTATATTATATTATACATGTATTCTAATATATTATGTAATCTTAGGATACTATAGACATGTATGCAAATGTTTTGACATATCATATCGACTCATGTATATATATTATTTGGAACAACCATAGACACTCTATATGCAGTAATGTTGGAGTTAGCTATACAGGGTTGAGGTTGATTCCAAAAATATATATACTTTGAGTTGTGATCTAGCCTGAGACGTGTATACACTGGGTCGTGGATTGATTCAAGATAATATTTATCGATTTATTTCTGTACATCTAACTGTGGACAACTAGTTATAGGTTACTAACGAGGACAGCTGACTTAATACTCAAATCTTTAAAACATAATAAAAATGGTTGTAATTATATTTTTTTTTTTATCATACTTTGATATATATGTACATATTTGTATAGGTTCGTGAATCGATCCGTGGCCAAGACTTATTTTCGAGGAAGGAAATATCTGTGAAAGTGAGTTATAGTCCCACTTTTAAAATCTAATATTTTTGGGATGAGAATACATGCAGGTTTTATAAATGATTTACAAAATAGGCACAAGTACGTGAAACTACATTCTATGGTTGAATTATCGAAATCGAATATGCCCCTTTTTATTAAGTCTGGTAATCTAAGAATTAGGGAACAGACACTCTAATTGACACGAATCCTAAAGATAGATCTATTGGGCCTAACAAACCCCATCCAAAGTACCGGATACTTTAGTAGTTCGAAATTTATATCATATTCGAAGGGTGTCCCGGAATGATGGGGATATTCTTAAATATGCATCTTGTTAATGTCGGTTACCAGGTGTTCACCATATGAATGATTTTTATCTCTATGTATGGGATGTGTATTGAAATATGAAATCTTGTGGTCTATTGTTACGATTTGATATATATAAGTTAAACCTATAACTCACCAACATTTTTGTTGACGTTTAAAGCATGTTTATTCTCAGGTGAATACTAAGAGCTTCCGCTGTTGCATACTAAAATAAGGACAAGATTTGGAGTCCATGTTTGTATGCTATTGTGTAAAAACTGCATTCAAGATACATATGTCGATGTAATATATTTCTATTGTAAACTATTATGTAATGGTCGTGTGTAAACAGTATATTTTAGATTATCATTATTTGATAATCTACATAATGTTTTTAAAACCTTTATTGATAAAATAAAGGTTATGGTTGTTTTAAAAATGAATGCAGTCTTTGAAAAACGTCTCATATAGAGGTTAAAACCTCGCAACGAAATCAATTAATATGGAACGTTTATAATCAATATGAACGGGACATTTCAATATGTTCTCTAGGTTGAGATATAAGGTTATCTGGTAATCCGAGTTTCAGTCACATTTTGGTGAACGACTTTATATGCTGCTAAGGTGAGTTTCATTTGCTCCCTTTTTAATTGCTTTTGCAATCTATATTTTTGGGCAGAGAATACATGCACTTTATTTTGAACGCAATGGATACAAGTACATACTTAATTCTACACTGAGTTTGAACCGAAAATCCCTTAGCTTTGGTAACTAGTAACTGCCGGTTATAAGAACTGATGGGCGCGAGTAGTTGTATATGGATCCATAGGGCTTGACATCCCCGTCTGTTCCAGGTATAGAAACCCTAGCCTGAACTATAAAATAGATGTATACTATTTGAGTTTAGTACAAGTTTGATTGCGTGTATTGTACATGTTGGTTGCATGTATGTTAAAACAGGGGTACTTATTATAACGTTAAAGTTTAGTTACTAGGGTGCTCAATTTCGTAGAATATTTTGATAAACGTTTCTGGATGAAACAACTGAAATCTTGTGGTCCACCTTTATGTACAGATTATGCAAAACATTAAAACTATGAACTCACCAACCTTTGTGTTGACACTTATTAGCATGTTTATTCTCAGGTTCCCTAGAAGTCTTCCGCTGTTTGCTTATATGTTAGACAAGCTATGTGCATGAAGTCTTACATGGTATATTTTTCAAGGAAACGTTGCATTCACCAAATCATCACCATGTATCTTATTTTGACTGCATTGTCAACGGAAGTACCATTGTAAAATATTATTTACTGTGATTGTCTATATGTAGATATCATCAGATGTCGAAAACCTTTGATTTAAATATTCATTTATGGTGTGCCTTTTCAAAAGAATGCAATGTTTACAAAACGTATCATATAGAGGTAAAATACCTCGCAATGAAATCGATGAATGATGTGTTCGTCCATATGGATTTGGAATGATCGTCACAATTATATTTTGCGTGTAATTTGAACTGGTAGTTAATATTGGCGGCTATTTCAAAATTGAAATATTTAATATTAAAATTTAAAATTTAAAATATTTTAGAAATATATGGCGGGTAAAATTTAATACGGGACACGACTAATTGAGTTTTCAAATTGCCCTAAAACACGTCTAATTTTACTAATGGAACACGTCCAAATGGGTTTAGACCACGTTTAGTTTAAGTAACAGAACACATCTAAATGAACTAACGGACCACGTCTAATTTGAAATGTCCCGTTCTTATTGATTAAAAACGTTCCATATTAATTGATTTCGTTGCGAGGTTTTGACCTCTATATGAGACGTTTTTTAAAGAATGCATTCATTTTTAAAACAAACCATAACCTTTATTTTATAAATAAAGGTTTAAAAAGCTTTACGTAGATTATCAAATAATGATAATCTAAAATATCCTGTTTACACACGACCATTACATAATGGTTTACAATACAAATATGTTACATCGAAATCAGTTTCTTGAATGCAGTTTTTACACAATATCATACAAACATGGACTCCAAATCTTGTCCTTATTTTAGTATGCAACAGCGGAAGCTCTTAGTATTCACCTGAGAATAAACATGCTTTAAACGTCAAAAAAAATGTTGGTGAGTTATAGTTTTAACCTATATATATCAACTCGTAACAATAGACCACAAGACTTTATATTTCAATACACATCCCATACATAGAGATAAAAATCATTCATATGGTGAACACCTGGTAACCGACATTAACAAGATGCATATATAAGAATATCCCCATCATTCCGGGACACCCTTCGGATATGATATAAATTTCGAAGTACTAAAGCATCCGGTACTTTGGATGGGGTTTGTTAGGCCCAATAGATCTATCTTTAGGATTCACGTCAATTAAGGTGTCTGTTCTCTAATTCTTAGATTACCAGACTTAATAAAAAGGGGCATATTCGATTTCGATAATTCACCCATAGAATGTAGTTTCACGTACTTGTGTCTATTTTTGTAAATCATTTATAAAACCTGCATGTATTCTCATCCCAAAAATATTAGATTTTAAAAGTGGGACTATAACTCACTTTCACAGATTTTTACTTCGTTGGGAAGTAAGACTTGGCCACTGGTTGATTCACGAACCTATAACAATATATACATATATATCAAAGTATGTTCAAAATATATTTACAACACTTTTAATATATTTTGATGTTTTAAGTTTATTAAGTCAGCTGTCCTCGTTAGTAACCTACAACTAGTTGTCAACAGTTAGATGTACAAAATAAATCAATAAATATTATCTTGAATCAATCCACGACCCAGTGTATACGTATCCCAGTATTGATCACAACTCAAACTAGATATATTTTGGAATCAACCTCAACCCTGTATAGCTAACTCCAACATTCACATATAGAGTGTCTATGGTTGTTCCGAAATATATATAGATGTGTCGACATGATAGGTCAAAACATTGTATACGTGTCTATGGTATCTCAAGATTACATAATATACAATACAAGTTGATTAAGTTATGGTTGGAATAGATTTGTTACCAATTTTCACGTAGCTAAAATGAGAAAAATTATCCAATCTTGTTTTACCCATAACTTCTTCATTTTAAATCCGTTTTGAGTGAATCAAATTGCTATGGTTTTATATTGAACTCTATTTTATGAATCTAAACAGAAAAAGTATAGGTTTATAGTCGGGAAAATAAGTTACAAGTCGTTTTTGTAAAGGTAGTCATTTCAGTCGAAAGAACGACGTCTAGATGACCATTTTAGAAAACATACTTCCACTTTGAGTTTAACCATAATTTTTGGATATAGTTTCATGTTCATAATAAAAATCATTTTCCCAGAATAACAACTTTTGAATCAAAGTTTATCATAGTTTTTAATTAACTAACCCAAAACAGCCCGCGGTGTTACTACGACGGCGTAAATCCGGTTTTACGGTGTTTTTCGTGTTTCCAGGTTTTAAATCATTAAGTTAGCATATCATATAGATATAGAACATGTGTTTAGTTGATTTTAAAAGTCAAGTTAGAAGGATTAACTTTTATTTGCGAACAAGTTTAGAATTAACTAAACTATGTTCTAGTGATTACAAGTTTAAACCTTCGAATAAGATAGCTTTATATGTATGAATCGAATGATGTTATGAACATCATTACTACCTCAAGTTCCTTGGATAAACCTACTGGAAATGAGAAAAATAGATCTAGCTTCAAAGGATCCTTGGATGGCTTGAAAGTTCTTGAAGCAGAATCATGACACGAAAACAATTTCAAGTAAGATTTCCACTCGAAATAAGATTGTTATAGTTATAGAAATTGAATTAAAGTTTGAATATGATTATTACCTTGTATTAGAAAGATAACCTACTGTAAGTAACAAAGGTTTCTTGATCTTGGATGATTACTTGGAATGGATTTAGAAAACTTGGAAGTAAACTTGCAATCTTGGAAGTATTCTTGATTTTATGAAACTAGAACTTTTGGAATTTATGAAGAACACTTAGAACTTGAAGATAGAACTTGAGAGAGATCAATTAGATGAAGAAAACTAATGAATGAAAGTGTTTGTAGGTGTTTTTGGTCGTTGGTGTATGGATTAGATATAAAGGATATGTAATTTTGTTTTCATGTAAATGATTACTCATATTTTTGTAATTTTATGAGATATTTCATCCTAGTTGCCAAATGATGGTTCCCACATGTGTTAGGTGACTCACATGGGCTGCTAAGAGCTGATAATTGGAGTGTATATACCAATAGTACATACATCTAAAAGCTGTGTATTGTACGAGTACGAATACGGGTGCATACGAGTAGAATTGTTGATGAAACTGAACGAGGATGTAATTGTAAGCATTTTTGTTAAGTAGAAGTATTTTGATAAGTGTCTTGAACTCTTTCAAAAGTGTATGAATACATATTAAAACACTACATGTATATACATTTTAACTGAGTCGTTAAGTCATCGTTAGTCGTTACATGTAAATGTTGTTTTGAAACCTTTAGGTTAACGATCTTGTTGAATGTTGTTAACCCATTGTTTATTATAACAAATGAGATGTTAAATTGTTATATTATCATGATATTATGATATATAATATATCTTAGTATGATATATATACAGTTAAATGTCGTTACAACGATAATCGTTACATATATGTCTCGTTTCGAAATCATTAAGTTAGTAGTCTTATTTTTACATATGTATTTCATTGTTTATACACTTAATAATATATTTACTTATCATTTAACATAATTAACCAAGTGTATCAATATCTTAATATGATTCATATGTACCTAGTAAGACGTTGTTATAACGATAATCGTTATATATATCGTTTTCGAGTTTCTTAAATTAATAGTCTCATTTTTATGTATATAACTCATTGTTAAAATACCTAATGAGATACATACTTATAATAAAATCATGTTAACTATATATATAACCATATATATGTCATCGTATAGTTTTTACAAGTTTTAACGTTCGTGAATCACCGGTCAACTTGAGTGGTCAATTGTCTATATGAAACCTATTTCAATTAATCAAGTCTTAACAAGTTTGATTGCTTAACATGTTGGAAACACTTAATCATGTAAATAACAATTTCATTTAATATATATATAAACATGGAAAAGTTCTGGTCACTACAGTACCTACCCGTTAAATAAATTTCGTCCCGAAATTTTAAGCAGTTGGAGGTGTTGATGTATCTTCTGGAAATAAATGCGGGTATTTCTTCTTCATCTGATCTTCATGCTTCCAGGTGAACTCGGGTCCTCTACGAGCATTCCATCGAACCTTAACAATCGGTATCTTTTTTTGTTTAAGTCTCTTAACCTCACGATCCATTATTTCGACGGGTTCTTCAATGAATTGAAGTTTTTCATTGATTTGGATTTCGTCCAACGGAATAGTGAGATCTTCTTTAGCAAAACATTTCTTCAAATTTGAGACGTGGAAAGTTTTATGTACAGCCGCGAGTTGTTGAGGTAGCTCCAGTTGGTAAGCTACTGGTCCGACATGATCTATAATCTTGAATGGTCCAATGTACCTTGGATTTAGTTTCCCCCGTTTACCAAATCGAACAACGCCTTTCCAAGGTGAAACCTTAAGCATGACAATTTCTCCAATTTCAAACTCTATATCTTTTCTTTTACTGTCCGCGTAGCTCTTTTGTCGACTCTGGGCGGTTTTCAATCTTTGTTGAATTTAGATGATTTCCTCGGTAGTTTCTTGTATTATCTCCGGCCCCGTAATCTGTCTATCCCCCACTTCACTCCAACAAATCGGAGACCTGCACTTTCTACCATAAAGTGCTTCAAACGGCGCCATCTCAATGCTTGAATGGTAGCTGTTGTTGTAGAAAAATTCTGCTAACGGTAGATGTCGATCCCAACTGTTTCCGAAATCAATAACACAAGCTCGTAGCATGTCTTCAAGCGTTTGTATCGTCCTTTTGCTCTGCCCATCAGTTTGTGGATGATAGGCAGTACTCATGTCTATACGAGTTCCCAATGCTTGCTGTAATGTCTGCCAGAATCTTGAAATAAATCTGCCATCCCTATCAGAGATAATAGAGATTGGTATTCCATGTCTTGAGACGACTTCCTTCAAATATAGTCGTGCTAACTTCTCCATCTTGTCATCTTCTCTTATTGGCAGGAAGTGTGCTGACTTGGTGAGACGATCAACTATTACCCAAATAGTATCATAACCACTTGCAGTCCTTGGCAATTTAGTAATGAAATCTATGGTAATGTTTTCCCATTTCCATTCCGGGATTTCAGGTTGTTGTAGTAGACCTGATGGTTTTTGATGTTCAGCTTTGACCTTAGAACACGTCAAACATTCTCCTACATATTTAGCAATATTGGCTTTCATACATGGCCACCAAAAATGTTTCTTAAGATCCTTGTACATCTTCCCCGTTCCAGGATGTATTGAGTATCTGGTTTTATGAGCTTCTCTAAGTACCATTTCTCTCATATCTCCAAATTTTGGTACCCAAATTCTTTCAGCCCTATACTGGGTTCCGTCTTCCCGAATATTAAGATGCTTCTCCGATCCTTTGGGTATTTCATCCTTTAAATTTCCCTCTTTTAAAACTCCTTGTTGCACCTCCTTTATTTGAGTAGTAAGGTTAGTGTGAATCATTATATTCATAGATTTTACTCGAATGGGTTCTCTGTCCTTTCTGCTCAAGGCGTCGGCTACCACATTTGCCTTCCCCGGGTGGTAACGAATCTCAAAGTCGTAATCATTCAACAATTCAATCCACCTACGCTGCCTCATATTCAGTTGTTTCTGATTAAATATGTGTTGAAGACTGTTGTGGTCGGTATATATAATACTTTTGACCCCATATAAGTAGTGCCTCCAAGTCTTTAATGCAAAAACAACCGCGCCTAATTCCAAATCATGCGTCGTATAATTTTGCTCGTGAATCTTCAATTGTCTAGACGCATAAGCAATCACCTTCGTCCGTTACATTAATACACAACCGAGACCTTGCTTTGATGCGTAACAATAAATCACAAAATCATCATTCCCTTCAGGCAATGACAATATAGGTGCCGTAGTTAGCTTTTTCTTCAATAATTGAAACGCCTTCTCTTGTTCATCCTTCCATTCAAATTTCTTCCATTTATGCGTTAATGCAGTCAAGGGTTTTGCTATTTTGGAGAAATCTTGGATGAATCTTCTGTAGTAACAAGCCAATCCTAAAAATTAACGTATATGCTTCGGAGTTTTTGGGGTTTCCCACTTTTCAACGGTTTCGATCTTTGCCGGGTCCACCTAGATACCTTCTTTGTTCACTATGTGACTGAGGAATTGAACTTCTTCCAACCAAAATGCACACTTTGAAAACTTAGCGTACAGTTTTTCTTTCCTCAATACTTCTAGCACTTTTCTCAAATGTTCTTCATGCTCTTGATCATTCTTTGAGTAAATAAGTATGTCATCGATGAAAACAATGACAAACTTGTCAAGATATGGCCCACACACTCGGTTCATAAGGTCCATGAACACAGCTGGTGCGTTAGTCAATCCAAACGGCATAACCATAAACTCGTAATGACCATAACGCGTCCTAAAAGCAGTTTTTGGAATATCATCCTCCATTACTCGCATTTGATGATATCCAGAACGTAAATCAATCTTCGAATAAATCGACGAGCCTTGTAGTTGATCAAATAAGTCGTCAATTCTCGGCAGTGGATAACGGTTTTTGATGGTAAGTTTGTTCAACTCTCTGTAGTCAATACACAACCTAAATGTACCATCCTTCTTCTTGACAAACAAAACAGGAGCTCCCCATGGTGATGTGCTTGGTTGAATGAAATCACATTCTAATAGTTCTTGCAGTTGGCTTTGCAGTTCTTTCATCTCGCTGGGTGCGAGTCTATAAGGAGCACGAGCTATTGGTGCAGCTCCTGGTACAAGATCTATTTGAAATTCAACAGATCGATGTGGAGGTAGTCCCGGTAATTCTTTCGGAAATACATCGGGAAATTCTTTTGCGACGAGAACATCATTGATGCTCTTTTCTTCAGTTTGTACTTTCTTGACGTGTGCTAGAACAGCATAGCAACCTTTTCTTATTAGTTTTTGTGCCTTCAAATTACTAATAAGATGTAGCTTCATGTTACCCTTTTCTCCGTACACCATTAAGGGTTCTCCTTCTTCTCGTACAATGCGAATTGCATTTTTATAACATACGATCTCTGCTTTCACCTTCTTCAGCCAGTCCATGCCAACTATTACATCAAAACTCCCTAACTCTACTGGTATCAAATCAATCATAAATATTTCGCTACCCAGTTTAATTTCTCGATTCCGGCATATATTATCTGCTGAAATTAATTTACCGTTTGCTAATTCGAGTAAAAATTTACTATCCAACGGCGTCAATGGACAACTTAATTTAGCACAAAAATCTCTACTCATATAGCTTCTATCCGCACCCGAATCAAATAAAACGTAAGCAGATTTATTGTCAATAAGAAACGTACCCGTAACAAGTTTCGGGTCTTCCTGTGCCTCTGCCAAATTAATATTGAAAACTCTTCCGCGGCCTTGTCCATTCATGTTCTCCTGGTTCGGGCAATTTCTAATAATGTGGCCCGGTTTTCCACATTTATAACAAACTACATTGGCATAACTTGCTCCGACACTACTTGCTCCGCCATTACTCGTTCCGACACCATTTGTTCCTTTCGTTCTGTTAACCCCTAGTCCATAGACCTCACACTTCGCCGCGCTATGACCATTTCTTTTACACTTGTTGCAAAATTTGGTGCAGAACCCCGAGTGATACTTTTCACACCGTTGGCATAGCTGCTTCTGATTGTTGTTGTTGTTACGGTTGTTATTGTTGTTGGGATGATTGTTGTAGTTGCTGTTGTTGTTGTTGTTGTTGTTGTTGTTGTTGTTGTTGTTGTTGTTGTTGTTGTTGTTGTTGTTGTTGTTGTTGTTGTTGTTGTTGTTGTTGTTGTTGTTGTTGTTGTTGTTGTTGTTGTTGTTGTTGTTGTTGTTGTTGTTGTTGTTGTTGTTGTTGTTGTTGTTGTTGTTGTTGTTGTTGTTGTTGTTGTTGTTGTTGTTGGGTCGTTTGTTGTAGTTGCGATTGATGTTGCGATTGTTGGGATAATTGTTGCGATTATTATTGTAATTGCTGTTGTTGTTGTATTGGTGATTCTTATCACCGTTTTCCTCCCACTTTCTTTTGACTTGCTTCACATTGGCCTCTTCAGCCGTCTGTTCTTTAATTCTTTCCTCAATCTGGTTCACTAGTTTGTGAGCCATTCTACATGCCTGTTGTATGGAGGCGGGCTCGTGTGAACTTATATCTTCTTGGATTCTTTCCGGTAATCCTTTCACAAATGCGTCGATCTTCTCTTCCTCATCTTCGAACGCTCCCGGACACAATAGGCACAATTCTGTGAATCGTCTTTCGTACGTGGTAATATAAAATCCTTGGGTTCGTAACCCTCTAAGTTCTGTCTTGAACTTATTGACCTCGGTTCTGGGATGGTACTTCTCGTTCATCAAGTGCTTGAATGCTGACCACGGTAGTGCGTACGCATCATCTTGTCCCACTTGCTCTAGATAGGTATTCCACCATGTTAACGCAGAACCTGTGAAGGTATGCATAGCGTACTTCACTTTGTCCTCTTCAGTACACTTACTTATGGCAAACACCGATTCGACCTTCTCGGTCCACCGTTTTAATCCGATCGATCCTTCGGTTCCATCAAATTCCAAAGGTTTGCAGGCAGTGAATTCTTTGTAGGTGCATCCTACACGATTTCCTGTACTGCTAGATCCAAGGTTATTGTTGGTATGTAGCGCAGCCTGTACTGCGGCTACGTTTGAAGCTAGAAAAGTACGGAATTCCTCTTCATTCATATTCACGGTGTGTCGAGTAGTCGGTGCCATTTCCTTCAAAATATTCAAATGGAACAAGTTAATCATACAAAATATTAAGAGTAGTTAATAGTATTTCGTAGCATAATATGAACTCATTTATAAAAGCTTTTTCTTCATATTAGCGTTTTATAAGTTTAAATTCGGGTAGTACCTACCCGTTAAGTTCATACTTAGTAGCTAATATACAATTCAACTACTACCATTCTATATGAAAAACTGATTATAATAATATTTCGCGTTCAAACTTTTCTACAATATTTTACAAACTTACAATACCGCTTATTTTACATAAAACATGAAATATAGCACACAATAACTTTGATACAAGATAGTTGTGAAGATAATTCTAGCTAGTACACAAGTCGTTCAGCAAAGGCAATAAAGACACGTAATTCATACGTCCAGAAACAAGTCATGCATTCTGGTTTTACTAGGACTACTTCCCATCCTTGGTTTTGTGGAACATAACCGTTATGGCCGTTGATAAGACAGCGTGTTGTAACGTCGTCAAAGGGACGAGGGTTACGTAATGACCAACAGTCTCGTAATAACCTAAAAACCTCATTTCTTACCCCAATTACCGACTCCGTCACTTGTGGGAACGTTTTGTTTAATAGTTGTAGCCCGATGTTCTTTTTCTCACTTTGGTGAGAAGCGAACATTACTAACCCGTAAGTATAGCATGCTTCTTTATGTTGCATGTTAGCCACTTTTTCTAAATCATGAAGTCCTATATTCGGATACATTGAGTCAAAATAATTTCTTAACCCGTTGCGTAAAATAGCATTTGGGTTCCCCGCAATATATGCGTCAAAGTAAACACATCGTAACTTATTTGTTTCCCAATGTGATATCCCCCATCTTTCAAACGAAAGTCTCTTATAAACCAAGACATTCTTGGAACGTTCTTCGAATGTCTTACAAACTGATTTCGCCGTAAATAGTTGTGCCGAAGAATTCTGACCGACTCTAGACAAGATTTCATCAATCATGTCTCCGGTTAGGTCTCTTAAAATATTGGGTTGTCTATCCATTTTGTGTTTTTATACTGTAAAATAGACAAGAGTTAGATTCATAAAAAAAATACTTATTAATACAAGCAATTTTTACATATATCATAAAGCATAAGCACACTATATTACATATATTACACCACACGAATACAACTATCTTATTCCGACTCGCTCGTTTCTTCTTCTTCGGTTTTGGTTCATTTTGCCAAGTTTCTAGGGATATATGATGTTCCCCTAATACGAGCTGTCGTTTTCCACAACGGTTTAGAAAAACCTGGTGGTTTAGAGGTTCCCGGGTCATTGTTACAACTTAAGGGCTTCGGGGGTTGACGATACATATAAAGTTCATCGGGGTTGGAATTAGATTTCTCTATTTTTATGCCCTTTCCCTTATTATTTTCTTTTGCCTTTTTAAATTCAGTTGGGGTAATTTCTATAACATCATCGGAATTCTCGTCGGAATCCGATTCATCGGAGAATTGGTAATCCTCCCAATATTTTGCTTCCTTGGTGGAAACACCATTGACCATAATTAACCTTGGTCGGTTAGTTGAGGATTTTCTTTTACTTAACCGTTGTATTATTTCCCCCACCGGTTCTATTTCCTCCTCTAGTTCCTCCTCTTCCGGTTCTGATTCTTCTTCCGGTTCTGATTCTTCTTCCGGTTCTTCTTCGGGAACTTGTGAATCAGTCCAATATATATTCGACTCTTCGTTATTATTAGGTGAGTCAATGGGATTTGTGCTAGAGGTAGACATCTATCACACAATATCAAACATGTTAAGAGATTAATATATCACATAATATATACATGTTAATAATATATAGTTTCCAACAAAAATGTTAAGCAATCATTTTTAAAGTAAACACGGTCGAAGTCCAGACTCACTAATGCATCCTAACAAACTCGATAAGACACATTAATGCAAATTTTCTGGTTCTATAAGACCAACGCTCGGATACCAACTGAAATGTCCCGTTATTATTGATTAAAAACGTTCCATATTAATTGATTTCGTTGCGAGGCTTTGACCTCTATATGAGACGTTTTTCAAAGACTGCATTCATTTTTAAAACAAACCATAACCTTTATTTCATAAATAAAGGTTTAAAAAGCTTTACGTAGATTATCAAATAATGATAATCTAAAATATCCTGTTTACACACGACCATTACATAATGGTTTACAATACAAATATGTTATGTGATGACCCGGAAAATTTTTGACCAAATTTAAACTTAATCTTTGTATGATTAACATTTCTGACACGATAAGCAAAGTCTGTAAAACTGAATCTCAAAATTTTGAACTATTCAAATACCTTTCGGCTGTTCTCGACGATTCGCGAACAATTATATGTATATAGATACATATATATATATAAATATATATATATATATATATATATATATATATATATATATATATATATATATATATATATATATATATATATATATATATATATATATACTATAACTTGAAAACATAACAATGTATTAATTGTTTAATACCGTACATTAAACTGATTGGTTTAAATATTTATTTGAATATATATGATAAGTTGGAATATTAATTGTATGAATAACTTGCGACGTATATTTAAAACGTGTTTATGAATGTTGAAAATATATATTAACTTGGTCATAAAACGATTTGTTATTATATATATATATTAACAAATAGCGAGACGATAATTTATAGAAGTAAATGATCAAAATACTCGAAAGTTTAAGATATACTTTGAGTGGTATAGTTTAGGGATAATTTAAGGCTATATTTTGACAAAGGTACGTGACACGAAATGTAAAATACAAGTTTTCTCAGCGTACGAAAGGACATTTGAAAAACCGGAACCGGGACATAAGTCGAGTGATGACGTACGACTTATCGGAACAAAAATTACAAGTCAACTATGCATGTGAATTTAATATAATATATAATTAATTATATAAATTAAATATATTATATATATTATATAAAATTATGTCGACAAACAAAAAGTTAAAAGTTTGTGAGCTGGATCAGAGAGCCATGCGATCGCATGGCCTTGAAGCACAAATCCCATGCGATCGCATGGAGTACTTTTTCAGAAAAGGTTCTATAAATTGCTCAGTTTTCACACTCTTTCTTTAAATCATATATTACAACGTATTTATTTTATTTATTATTATTATTATTATTATTATTATTATTATTATTATTATTATTATTATTATTATTATTATTATTATTATTATTATTAAGATTAATATTATTATTAATCTTATTATTATTAATATTATTAGTATTATACATAAAATACTACAACGAGGTTATGAGCGTGTCACTTTCAAAATGGTTTTCAAGCGGGATAGAGCTAAGGAAATTATGGGTTATTGCCAAGGAGGTTATGGGTAATGTTCGGGGGTATATTTGTAAATCAAACCTAGTGTTTAACATCTCCGTTACGTCTACGTACTTTCTACAATATTGAATCTCAATATTAATACGTAAGCATTTATATTTTATATTTTATAAATTAATAGTGTATACATACTAGTGCTCGAGTGTATATATTTATACATGCTTGCATGCTAAATTTTGTCGTTAAACAGTTTATAATAAATCACGAATTAAATACATATATTACGGGTAAAAGGTATATGATATACATGTTTTCGGAAAGCTGGCGAAAAGTCAATAACTTTTCATTTAGATATCGAATAGTTTCGAGGAACGAATCAAAAGATATGGTCAACTGAATTATAATTGATATTAATTGGAATTGCTTTTTGAATCTGCAATTAATACTTAAACAACTTGTTTACGAGATTGATAAAATGGATTTTTGAATATTACCAACCGAGCAAATGAATCCTTATATAAGGTACGTCTCGTTTGTTGAACTATTGTCAAAATTGACTTTTTGAAACAACTTTGAATAACTTTTGTATGTCAATTTCGAGCATTAGGATTGTGATACACTATGACCTGACCTAGCTTGATAGACGTTTATTGACCAACATATGTTCTCTAGGTTGAGATCTACGATTATTTGGTAATCCGAGTTTCGATCACATTTTGGTGAACGACTTTATATGCTGCTAAGGTGAGTTTCATTTGCTCCCTTTTTAATTGCTTTTGCAATCTATATTTTTGGGCTGAGAATACATGCACTTTATTAACACAAGTACATACTAAATTCTACACTGAGTTTGAACCGAAAATCCCTTAGCTTTGGTAACTAGTAACTGCCAGTTATAAGAACTGGTGGGCGCGAGTAGTAGTATATGGATCCATAGGGCTTGATATCCCCGTCCGAGCTAGAGCGCTAGCCTTTTAACGGACGTATGCTATTTGAGAAGCGTACACGTTGGTTTGCGTTTATTATTAAGATGATTATACAAAGGGTATAAATTATATATACGTTAAAGTTTAGTTACCAGGGTGCTCAATTTCGTAGAATATTTTGATAAACGTTTCTGGATGAAACAACTAAAATCTTGTGATCCACCTTTATATACAGATTATATGAAACATTAAAACTATGAACTCACCAACCTTTGTGTTGACACTTGTTAGCATGTTTATTCTCAGGTTCCCTAGAAGTCTTCCGCTGTTTGCTTATATGATAGACAAGCTATGTGCATGGAGTCTCATATGACATATTTTTCAAGGAATCGTTGCATTCACCAAATCATCACCATGTATCTTATTTTGACTGCATTGTTAACGGAAGTACTATTGTAAACTATTATTTACGGTGATTGTCTATATGTAGAAATCATCAGATGTCGAAAACCTTTTATTTAAATATTCATTTATGGTGTGCCTTTTCAAAAGAATGCAATGTTTACAAAACGTATCATATAGAGGTCAAATACCTCGCAATGAAATCAATGAATGACGTGTTCATCCATATGGATTTGGAGCGATCGTCACAGTTAGTATCAGAGGGTTGGTCCTAGCGAACCAGGTCTTGCATGAATGTGTCTAACTGATAGTTGTTAAGATGCATTAGTAAGTCTGGACTTCGACCGTGTCTGCATGTTAAAAGTTTTGCTTATCATTTCTTATCGGAAATTACATGCTTATCATTCTTAAGTCTAGACACGTTTTACTGCATTGATTGCATGAATAGTGTATAGACAAAATTCATATCTTAGCGTATCTGTTACTATAAACTTTGACTGCCATCTTCCGAAAATTTCTCCATAATTTACGGAATTTTGGTATTATATATACATATGTAAATTATGTATTCAAGAGTACCAAACTAAAATCTATAATCTAATTCATATCAAAAATTATCTCCCTAATTATACAAGATGGATCCCGTATCTAGTTCAAATTCCTTAAACTCTGACAGCTATTCCGATATGGATATTTACCTGAATTCCGAAGACAGTGTAACCGGAATGGATCAACCAATTAGCCATCATCTATTCTGAATGAATTGGGGATGGGTTCGCAGACTACTTAATTATTGGAGACAAGAAGAAGGCGATCCCTTCCATCCACCACATTGCCCTCTTGGCGAAGAACCTGAAGCACTTACCGGCGAACCTGTTCGTAATACCATTTTCTCTCTCATCTCCAGAATATCTCGTCATGATCATATACTCTCTCAAATTCTGGATCTTATTCATCTGCTCGTTCGAACCGCCAATCATCCAGGTGTAGTAGAAGAAGTCAACGAGCTTCGCGCTCTGGTAGTGGCTTTGGAGAATATGGTGCAAAGGTTACAAGCACCAGCAGAATCTCCGGTATCAACAGTACCACTGACAACAACACCAACAGTACCATTACCACCACCAACAACATCCGCACCGCAAGCCTCAACATCACAATATGTACCTTGAACATCAACGTCATACGCATCGTAGTTACCAAGAAATACTAGCAACAATAACCGATGAAGTATTAACTTATTTTTCCTGAAGAAATTTTATGTAAATTTAATATATATGAATTTTGAAATCAAAATAAATCTTTTCGTACCAAGCTATTACGTGTGAATCTTAACTGGTAGGTACTACTCGGTTAATTCATATTACTAATATGCTATGATGTACATTCTTCGTTAATGACTTAACCATCGTTAACTACAATCTCTGTTTCCAACTCAATGAATTCCATTTCATAATAAACTAAGTATATTATTCAATTATATGGTTGATTTTATACTTTCATCTTCGATGTATTCGAAACTTTCTAGAAAACATCATTCGTACCTTGCGAAGTTAGCAAGAGTTCCATGAGCACCAACATGATTCACTGAGAAAATATCAATAAAACTGAGTATTGATTACATTAGTGAAATACTCCGTAAAGATTATTAAATCTTTAATGTTTTAGAGATTATTCATTTCTAATTCAAGTCAAAAATCAAATGAGCTTAATATGATATTAACTTATTAAATCTGTATTACATCTGAAGAAAATATACATACATATATTTTCATAAAGACGGTAATAAAAATTCTTTTGTACAAAGTATTAATTGTGAAATCTTTAACGGGTAGATAATACCCGGGAAATATATAAGTTCGCAATTAATATGTTACACTGTACATTCTTCAACTTTGATTCAAAAATTATTAACTATGCTCACAGCGATATACAATCGTTTTCATACAAATTCAATTACATATTCTGATATTGACAGAGCAGAATCCAAGTCAAGATTTAACAAGTGACATCATTCTTAGATCTCTACATCTTTCAAAGCTATACTTTGACTTCAAAACGGCGAAAGATCCTTTAGCTTTGTTATTACCGAAAATAATCTTGCAATTTCTTTTCAAAGTATCCAGTTTATCACACTTCCAACCAGTCAACTTCAACTTTTCAGATTAAGCCTTATTGTAACCTTGATATATACGTTTTGTTACTGGGGAACCTTTCATGTTCCGCCACATTAGCAGTAAATTTACCAAACAACTTTATTAATCCTTGACCTTTCGAAAAATTCTTATACTCATTGAAACCCTATCATGTACTCATCCACATCTTGTAACAATAATTTCCATACCAACCACCGGGAATTAGCAACCAGTATTTTGAATCTCGCAGCATTTTCTACGACAACAGTTATATATAGATAACATCTATCTTCTAGACTTACATACTTCAAATATGAAGTTTCTGAAAAACACCCCAAACTATGAAACTAGTTCTCCGAATTTTGGAAAAATGTTGAAGAAGCAGCAAAAACTGTAAACGACCTTAACAGTCAAAAGTTTGATGATAAAGAATAGTATGGTGATAAAGCTGAGAAAAAGAGAAGGTTTGGAACTGAAAAACGGATTGAGCAAACTATGAAGGAGGCTGTGGACAAATCACAAAGATTAAAACTACCTTCAAAGAATCCAAATGATTCAGTGTCTGCTGAAATCATTAGCGAATACCTTGCTCCTTACTCTAAAACATTTGCGGACAATATTCTTCATCATCATCTTATCTTAAATATTCTAAGATATCAAAGTATCTTCCATTATAAATATCCTCCATATTTCTGAAGATATTTTCATAACTATTCTTATCTGAAATCATTTATTTCTTCACGCTATCTGTGTTACATCATAAAAGAAACTATTTTAGTTTCTAATTTCTGAAAATTTCGAAAAATGGATGTTTTTGAAGTAGTGTTGGGAATTGAAGCATGAGTTAGTATAATATAATGACACTTGATCAACGTGATTATATTACAGTAAGTCATGCTGAGTTTCTAATGGAATGTGATAAAGGTTCACAGATCATACACTCATCATGAACCATGTTACATAACTCTTTCATTCTATTTAACCTTTAAACATATCAAGAAAATATTTTTCTTGATGATTCAGTCTTTTTCGAGGTATTCTGGTAATTTGACAAGTCAGATTGTGCCATTACCGTTTCTTTCTTAGAACATTAATTATGTTCATTTCAAAATCCATACCTACGAATTCTGGACCATTATTCGCTTGAATTAAAGTCGGGAAGAGAAAACGAAAGCATGAAGCTCCGAAATATAATGGAAAATATAAAGCCCGAAAACAATTCTGAAATTACAAACCGTGTATATCAATGCGTATAGCAATATAAAGACACGAGAGAATGAAAAATAATATAACCCCAAGGTAATAGTAGAAGAAAATAACCTCCTCTGGTGGCAGATGAAAAAGAAGAATGAAGGATACGATAGCCAAGAAAATATCAAGAATCAGAACTGAATTAAGCATTTCACAATCTTTTAGAAGTATGAAATAAGGAAGAAGATGTAGGAGTGGTGAAAATAATGAAACGAAAGAGGTCAATTTATAGTGAAATATCATACATAACAATCGAGGCAGATTACGCATTTAAAGAAAATCTTAATTTCCTTAAATTTTGAAGAATCAAATCTTATTTAGATTATGAAGATTTTCTATTCCTTAAATTCCGGAAGTCAATCGTAACTACGTCAAAAATTAAGACGAATCTCTATTCTTTCATTTCACTCTTTTACGATAACTTCTCTCATACACTTCGAGAAATCGGATTGTTTTATCCATATTATTCAACGGTGATAAAATTCTATTTATCAACTCATATTCGTCATGAAAACATTTTTATTGTTAGCCATGACGACCTCACTTAAATTTCGGGACGAAATTTCTTTAACGGGTAGGTACTGTGATGACCCGGAAAATTTTTGACCAAATTTAAACTTAATCTTTGTATGATTAACATTTCTGACACGATAAGCAAAGTCTGTAAAACTGAATCTCAAAATTTTTGAACTATTCAAATACCTTTCGGCTGTTCTCGACGATTCGCGAACAATTATATGTATATAGATACATATATATATATATATATATATATATATATATATATATATATACATATATATATATATATATATATATATATATATATATATATATATATATACTATAACTTGAAAACATAACAATGTATTAATTGTTTAATACCGTACATTAAACTGATTGGTTTAAATATTTATTTGAATATATATGATAAGTTAGAATATTAATTGTATGAATAACATGCGACGTATATTTAAAACGTGTTTATGAATGTTGAAAATATATATTAACTTGGTCATAAAACGATTTGTTATTATATATATATATTAACAAATAGCGAGACGATAATTTATAGAAGTAAATGATCAAAATACTCGAAAGTTTAAGATATACTTTGAGTGGTATAGTTTAGGGATAATTTAAGGCTATATTTTGACAAAGGTACGTGACACGAAATGTAAAATACAAGTTTTCTCAGCATACGAAAGGACATTTGAAAAACCGGAACCGGGACATAAGTCGAGTGATGACGTACGACTTATCGGAACAAAAATTACAAGTCAACTATGCATGTGAATTTAATATAATATATAATTAATTATATAAATTAAATATATTATATATATTATATAAAATTATGTCGACAAACAAAAAGTTAAAAGTTTGTGAGCTGGATCAGAGGGCCATGCGATCGCATGGCCTTGAAGCACAAATCCCATGCGATCGCATGGAGTACTTTTTCAGAAAAGGTTCTATAAATTGCTCAGTTTTCACACTCTTTCTCTAAATCATATATTACAACGTATTTATTTTATTTATTATTATTATTATTATTATTATTATTATTATTATTATTATTATTATTAAGATTAATATTATTATTAATCTTATTATTATTAATATTATTAGTATTATACATAAAATACTACGACGAGGTTATGAGCGTGTCACTTTCAAAATGGTTTTCAAGCGGGATAGAGCTAAGGAAATTATGGGTTATTGCCAAGGAGGTTATGGGTAATGTTCGGGGGTATATTTGTGAATCAAACCTAGTGTTTATCATCTCCGTTACGTCTACGTACTTTCTACAATATTGAATCTCAATATTAATATGTAAGCATTTATATTTTATATTTTATAAATTAATAGTGTATACATACTAGTGCTCGAGTGTATATATTTATACATGCTTGCATGCTAAATTTTGTCGTTAAACAGTTTATAATAAATCACGAATTAAATACATATATTACGGGTAAAAGGTATATGATATACATGTTTTCGGAAAGCTGGCGAAAAGTCAATAACTTTTCATTTAGATATCGAATAGTTTCGAGGAACGAATCAAAAGATATGGTCAACTGAATTATAATTGATATTAATTGGAATTGCTTTTTGAATCTGCAATTAATACTTAAACAACTTGTTTACGAGATTGATAAAATGGATTTTTGAATATTACCAACCGAGCAAATGAATCCTTATATAAGGTACGTCTCGTTTGTTGAACTATTGTCAAAATTGACTTTTTGAAACAACTTTGAATAACTTTTGTATGTCAATTTCGAGCATTAGGATCGTGATACACTATGACCTGACCTAGCTTGATAGACGTTTATTGACCAACATATGTTCTCTAGGTTGAGATCTACGATTATTTGGTAATCCGAGTTTCGATCACATTTTGGTGAACGACTTTATATGCTGCTAAGGTGAGTTTCATTTGCTCCATTTTTAATTGCTTTTGCAATCTATATTTTTGGGCTGAGAATACATGCACTTTATTAACACAAGTACATACTAAATTCTACACTGAGTTTGAACCGAAAATCCCTTAGCTTTGGTAACTAGTAACTGCCAGTTATAAGAACTGGTGGGCGCGAGTAGTAGTATATGGATCCATAGGGCTTGATATCCCCGTCCGAGCTAGAGCGCTAGCCTTTTAACGGACGTATGCTATTTGAGAAGCGTACACGTTGGTTTACGTGTATTATTAAGATGATTATACAAAGGGTATAAATTATATATACGTTAAAGTTTAGTTACCAGGGTGCTCAATTTCGTAGAATATTTTGATAAATGTTTCTGGATGAAACAACTAAAATCTTGTGATCCACCTTTATATACAGATTATATGAAACATTAAAACTATGAACTCACCAACCTTTGTGTTGACACTTGTTAGCATGTTTATTCTCAGGTTCCCTAGAAGTCTTCCGCTGTTTGCTTATATGATAGACAAGCTATGTGCATGGAGTCTCATATGACATATTTTTCAAGGAATCGTTGCATTCACCAAATCATCACCATGTATCTTATTTTGACTGCATTGTTAACGGAAGTACTATTGTAAACTATTATTTACGGTGATTGTCTATATGTAGAAATCATCAGATGTCGAAAACCTTTTATTTAAATATTCATTTATGGTGTGCCTTTTCAAAAGAATGCAATGTTTACAAAACGTATCATATAGAGGTCAAATACCTCGCAATGAAATCAATGAATGACGTGTTCATCCATATGGATTTGGAGCAATCGTCACATGTTACATCGAAGTCAGTTTCTTGAATGCAGTTTTTACACAATATCATACAAACATGGACTCCAAATCTTGTCCTTATTTTAGTATGCAACAGCGGAAGCTCTTAGTATTCACCTGAGAATAAACATGCTTTAAACGTCAACAAAAATATTGGTAAGTTATAGGTTTAACCTATATATATCAAATCATAACAATAGACCACAAGATTTCATATTTCAATACACATCCCATACATAGAGATAAAAATCATTCATATGGTGAACACCTGTTAACCGACATTAACAAGATGCATATATAAGAATATCCCCATCATTCCAGGACACCCTTCGGATATGATATAAATTCCAAAGTACTAAAGCATCCGGTACTTTGGATGGGGTTTGTTAAGCCCAATAGATCTATCTTTAGGATTCGCGTCAATTAGGGTGTCTGTTCCCTAATTCTTAGATTACCAGACTTAAAAAAAAGGGGCATATTCGATTTCGATAATTCAACCATAGAGTGTAGTTTCACGTACTTGTGTCTATTTTTGTAAATCATTTATAAAACCTGCATGTATTCTCATCCCAAAAATATTAGATTTTAAAAGTGGGACTATAACTCACTTTCACAGATTTTTACTTCGTCGGGAAGTAAGACTTGGCCACTGGTTGATTCACGAACCTATAACAATATATACATATATATCAAAGTATGTTCAAAATATATTTACAACACTTTTAATATATTTTGATGTTTTAAGTTTATTAAGTCAGCTGTCCTCGTTAGTAACCTACAACTAGTTGTCCACAGTTAGATGTACAGAAATAAATTGATAAATATTATCTTGAATCAATCCACGACCCAGTGTATACGTATCCCAGTATTGATCACAAATCAAACTATATATATTTTGGAATCAACCTCAACCCTGTATAGCTAACTCCAACATTCACATATAGAGTGTCTATGGTTGTTCCGAAATATATATAGATGTGTCGACATGATAGGTCGAAACATTGTATACGTGTCTATGGTATCTCAAGATTACATAATATACAATACAAGTTGATTAAGTTATGGTTGGAATAGATTTGTTACCAATTTTCACGTAGCTAAAATGAGAAAAATTATCCAATCTTGTTTTACCCATAACTTCTTTATTTTAAATCCGTTTTGAGTGAATCAAATTGCTATGGTTTCATATTGAACTCTATTTTATGAACCTAAACAGAAAAAGTATAGGTTTATAGTCAGAAAAATAAGTTACAAGTCGTTTTTGTAAAGGTAGTCATTTCAGTCGAAAGAACGACGTCTAGATGACCATTTTAGAAAACATACTTCCACTTTGAGTTTAACCATAATTTTAAGATATAGTTTCATGTTCATAATAAAAATCATTTTCCCAGAATAACAACTTTTAAATCAAAGTTTATCATAGTTTAAATTAACTAACCCAAAACAGCCCACGGTGTTACTACGACGGCGTAAATCCGGTTTTACGGTGTTTTTCGTGTTTTCAGGTTTTAAATCATTAAGTTAGAATATCATATAGATATAGAACATGTGTTTAGTTAATTTTAAAAGTCAAGTTAGAAGGATTAACTTTTATTTGCAAACAAGTTTAGAATTAACTAAACTATGTTCTAGTGATTACAAGTTTAAACCTTCGAATAAGATAGCTTTATATGTACGAATCGAATGATGTTATGAACATCATTACTACCTCAAGTTCCTTGGATAAACCTACTGGAAATTAGAAAAATAGATCTAGCTTCAAAGGATCCTTGGATGGCTTGAAAGTTCTTGAAGCAGAATCATGACACGAAAACAATTTCAAGTAAGATTTCCACTCGAAATAAGATTGTTATAGTTATAGAAATTGAATTAAAGTTTGAATATGATTATTAACTCGTATTAGAAAGATAACCTACTGTAAGTAACAAAGGTTTCTTGATCTTGGATGATTACTTGGAATGGATTTAGAAAACTTGGAAGTAAACTTGCAATCTTGGAAGTATTCTTGATTTTATGAAACTAGAACTTTTGGAATTTATGAAGAACACTTAGAACTTGAAGATAGAACTTGAGAGAGATCAATTAGATGAAGAAAATTGAAGAATTAAAGTGTTTGTAGGTGTTTTTGGTCGTTGGTGTATGGATTAGATATAAAGGATATGTAATTTTGTTTTCATGTAAATAAGTCATGAATGATTACTCATATTTTTGTAATTTTATGAGATATTTTATGCTAGTTGCCAAATGATGGTTCCCACATGTGTTAGGTGACTCACATGGTCTGCTAAGAGCTGATCATTGGAGTGTATATACCAATAGTACATACATCTAAAAGCTGTGTATTGTACGAGTACGAACACGGGTGCATACGAGTAGAATTGTTGATGAAACTGAACGAGGATATAATTGTAAGCATTTTTGTTAAGTAGAAGTATTTTGATAAGTGTCTTGAAGTCTTTCAAAAGTGTATGAATACATATTAAAACACTACATGTATATACATTTTAACTGAGTCGTTAAGTCATCGTTAGTCGTTACATGTAAATGTTGTTTTGAAACCTTTAGGTTAACGATCTTGTTGAATGTTGTTAACCCATTGTTTATTATAACAAATGAGATGTTAAATTGTTATATTATCATGATATTATGATATATAATATATCTTAGTATGATATATATACAGTTAAATGTCGTTACAACGATAATCGTTACATATATGTCTCGTTTCGAAATCATTAAGTTAGTAGTCTTATTTTTACATATGTATTTCATTGTTAATACACTTAATAATATATTTACTTATCATTTAACATAATTAACCAAGTGTATCAATATCTTAATATGATTCATATGTACCTAGTAAGACGTTGTTATAACGATAATCGTTATATATATCGTTTTCGAGTTTCTTAAATTAATAGTCTAATTTTTATGTATATAACTCATTGTTAAAATACCTAATGAGATACATACTTATAATAAAATCATGTTAACTATATATATAACCATATATATGTCATCGTATAGTTTTTATAAGTTTTAACGTTCGTGAATCACCGGTCAACTTGGGTGGTCAATTGTCTATATGAAACCTATTTCAATTAATCAAGTCTTAACAAGTTTGATTGCTTAACATGTTGGAAACACTTAATCATGTAAATAACAATTTCATTTAATATATATATATAAACATGGAAAAGTTCGGGTCACTACAGTACCTACCCGTTAAATAAATTTCGTCCCGAAATTTTAAGCAGTTGGAGGTGTTGACGTATCTTCTGGAAATAAATGCGGGTATTTCTTATTCATCTGATCTTCATGCTCCCAGGTGAACTCGGGTCCTCTACGAGCATTCCATCAAACCTTAATAATCGGTATCTTGTTTTGTTTAAGTCTCTTAACCTCACGATCCATTATTTCGACGGGTTCTTCAATGAATTGAAGTTTTTCATTGATTTGGATTTCGTCCAACGAAATAGTGAGATCTTCTTTAGCAAAACATTTCTTCAAATTTGAGACGTGGAAAGTTTTATGTACAGCCGCGAGTTGTTGAGGTAGCTCTAGTTGGTAAGCTACTGGTCCGACACGATCTATAATCTTGAATGGTCCAATGTACCTTGGATTTAGTTTCCCCCGTTTACCAAATCGAACAACGCCTTTCCAAGGTGAAACCTTAATCATGACAATTTCTCCAATTTCAAACTCTATATCTTTTCTTTTACTGTCCGCGTAGCTCTTTTGTCGACTCTGGGCGGTTTTCAATCTTTGTTGAATTTGGATGATTTTCTCGGTAGTTTCTTGTATTATCTCCGGACCCGTAATCTGTCTATCCCCCACTTCACTCCAACAAATCGGAGACCTGCACTTTCTACCATAAAGTGCTTCAAACGGCGCCATCTCAATGCTTGAATGGTAGCTGTTGTTGTAGGAAAATTCTGCTAACGGTACATGTCAATCCCAACTGTTTCTGAAATCAATAACACAAGCTCGTAGCATGTCTTCAAGTGTTTGTATTGTCCTTTCGCTCTGCCCATCAGTTTGTGGATGATAGGCAGTACTCATGTCTATACGAGTTCCCAATGCTTGCTGTAATGTCTGCCAGAATCTTGAAATAAATCTACCATCCCTATCAGAGATAATAGAGATTGGTATTCCATGTCCGAGAACGACTTCCTTCAAATATAGTCGTGCTAACTTCTCCATCTTGTCATCTTCTCTTATTGGCAGGAAGTGTGCTGACTTGGTGAGACGATCAACTATTACCCAAATAGTATCATAACCACTTGCAGTCCTTGGCAATTTAGTAATGAAATCCATGGTAATGTTTTCCCATTTCCATTCCGGGATTTCAGGTTGTTGTAGTAGACCTGATGGTTTCTGATGTTCAGCTTTGACCTTAGAACACGTCAAACATTCTCCTATATATTTAGGAATATCAGCTTTCATACATGGCCACCAAAAATGTTTCTTAAGATCCTTGTACATCTTCCCCGTTCCAGGATGTATTGAGTATCTGGTTTTATGAGCTTCTCTAAGTACCATTTCTCTCATATCTCCAAATTTTGATACCCAAATTCTTTCAGCCCTATACCGGGTTCCGTCTTCCCGAATATTAAGATGCTTCTCCGATCCTTTGGGTATTTCATCCTTTAAATTTCCCTCTTTTAAAACTCCTTGTTGCGCCTCCTTTATTTGAATAGTAAGGTTAGTGTGAATCATTATATTCATAGATTTTACTCGAATGGGTTCTCTGTCCTTTCTTTGGTTCCGGGGGCTACCCCCATTGCTAAAACTCCTTATCGTTTAGCACCAACGGAAATGCAAGAGTTGTTAAACCAAACCCAAGAGTTGCTTGAAAAGGGTTTCATTCGACCGAGTGCTTCTCCATGGGGCACTCCGGTTTTGTTTGTGAAAAAGAAAGATGGTAGTATGCGGATGTGCATCGATTATCGGGAGTTGAATAAAGTGACGATCAAGAATCGTTATCCATTGCCTCAGATTGACGATTTGTTTGATCAACTCCAAGGTGCAACGTATTTCTCTAAAATCGACCTACGGTCCGGCTATCACCAAATGCGGGTCCGTGAGGAAGATATTGAGAAAACGACTTTTCGAACGCGTTATGGGCATTTTGAGTTTGTGGTAATGCCTTTTGGTCTTACGAATGCACCGGCGGCATTCATGGATCTTATGAACCGAGTGTGCCAACCTATGTTGGACAAGTCAGTAATTGTGTTCATTGACGACATACTCGTTTATTCGAAGAGTATGAAGGAACATGAACATCATTTGCGGTGTGTGTTAAAGACGTTGCGGAAGGAGAAGTTGTATGCAAAATTCTCAAAATGTGAATTTTGGCTAAGGGAAGTTCAATTCCTTGGCCATATTGTGAATATGGATGGTATTCAAGTAGATCCGGGGAAGATAGAGACGGTAAAGAGTTGGGGACGACCGACTACACCTACGGAAATCCGAAGTTTTCTCGGATTGGCCGGGTATTATCGTCGGTTTATCCAAGACTTTTCTAAGATTGCTTCTCCATTGACGAAGTTGACGAGAAAGAACACGAGATTTAATTGGGAGAACGAGCAAGAAATTGCTTTTCAATTGTTAAAAGAGAAGTTGTGTCAAGCTCCGGTGTTAGTGTTGCTGGAAGGTGTAGAAGACATGACGGTCTATTGTGATGCGTCTTTAAATGGACTCGGGTGTGTTCTAATGCAAAGAGGTAAAGTCATCGCTTATGCCTCTCGACAATTAAAAGAACACGAAACGAGATATCCGACTCATGATCTTGAGTTGGCGGCGGTTGTTCATGCGTTGAAAATTTGGCGCCACTACTTGTATGGTGTCAAATGTACGATTAATTCGGATCATAAGAGTTTGAAACATCTTTTTGATCAACGAGATTTGAATTATCGTCAACGTAGATGGATGGATGTGGTGAAAGATTATGATTGTGAAATACTTTATCATCCGAGTAAGGCGAATGTGGTCGCGGATGCGTTGAGTCGAAAGAGTCAACATCCGGCGATACGAGTAGGATCGTTACGTTTGATTATTACTAACGATTTTCTTGTAAAGCTTGGTGAGATTCAAATTGAGGCTTTTGTTAACAATAAGCATGAGGAACGAATCATGGGACAAACGGAATTCATTACCTTAGGCCCGCATGGTTTGTTGTCCTTTCAAGGACGAGTGTGGGTGCCTAGAATGGGAGATTTCCGACGAGTGCTACTTGTTGAAGCACATAAGTCAAAGTATTCCATTCATCCGGGCGCGACAAAAATGTATCTTGATTTGAAGAAGGAGTATTGGTGGCCGGGCATGAAACGTGATGTTGTTAAGTATGTTGAACAATGTGTCACGTGTTTGCAAGTTAAAGCTGAACACCAAAAGCCGTATGGTATGTTACAACCGTTAGAAATCCCGAAATGGAAATGGGAGCACATTACCATGGATTTCATCACAAAGTTACCTAAAACGGCGAGAACCCAATTTGATTCAATTTGGGTGATAGTCGATCGATTGACGAAAAGTGCCTTGTTTCTTCCCATTCGGGAAGCGATATCGTCGGAAACCTTGGCTAAGTTGTTTATCAAGGAAGTGATCTCAAGGCATGGGGTTCCTATATCTATTGTTTCGGATCGAGATACCCATTTTACATCTCGGTTTTGGGAAAAGTTTTATGAAGATATGGGTACACAATTGAAATTGAGCACGGCGTACCATCCTCAAACGGACGGTCAAACCGAACGTACGAATCAAACATTGGAGGATATGTTACGTGCGTGTATTATTGATTTTGGTGGTAGTTGGGACGAGCACTTACCTTTGGTGGAATTCTCGTACAATAATAGTTATCATACTAGTATCGGGATGCCACCGTATGAGATGCTTTATGGACGAAGGTGTCGAACCCCGATTTGTTGGGGTGAAGTGGGTCAAAGGGAAATCGGGAGTACCGATTTGGTCTTAGAAACGAATAGCAAGATTGATATGATTCGAGAGCATTTGAAAAAGGCTCAAGATAGACAAAAGTCGTATGCCGACAAACGTAGACGAATGATCGAATTTCAAGAAGGTGACATGGTGATGCTTAAGGTTTCGCCATGGAAAGGTGTTATTCGGTTTCGAAAACGAGGAAAGTTAGCTCCTCGGTTTATCGGTCCGTTTAAGATTTTAGCTCGTGTTGGCGAAGTTGCATATCGTTTGGAATTACCCGAAGAGCTTGTGGGGATCCATAATACATTTCATGTTTCCCATCTCCGTAAGTGTCTTGCGGATGATTCTTCATGGGTGCCTTTAGACGAGATCGAGCTAAACAATAAGTTAGAGTATATTGAGAAGCCGATTGCTATACTCGATGAGAAGGTCAAAAGGTTGAGAAATAAAGAGGTTAGGACTTTTAAAGTTCAATGGCGTCGTAGTAAAGGTTCTGAGTTTACTTGGGAGCCCAAAGAATTTGTGTTGGTTTATCTTCCCTCTTGTCATGCGGCTTGGATCGCGAGGACGCGCTCCGATTCAAGTGGGGGAGAGTTGTAACATCCCGTTTTTCCCGTACATATTGAAAGGTACATACTTAATCATTGTACGTTTGTAACTTGCTAGACTATGCGTAAATGTCTAGATATATATATATATATATATATATATATATATATATATATATATATATATATATATATATATATATATATATACTTGATAATGTGTGCGAATACAAGTTTATACATGGGCTTTGTTAGCGTTAAGTCTTATGAGACTATTGTTGAAGGTTAGGCGAATATAGGAAGCGAGATTTAAGTGTACGAATTAAATAAAATCAAATTTTGTTTAAGGTTGTCGAAGTGTCCAGGTGACGGCCAATGCCGCGCCGCGACACATTGGGCCGCGCCGCGGCATATAAAGCAAATCCAGATCAGCAATTGGATTAAGAAGGGTCGATTTTCCCCTTATGTGTCGCGCCGCGACAAAGGGGTCCGCGCCGCGGCATTTCAAGCGAACCAGGTTCAGAAAGTGGGTTAAGAGAGGTTGTTTTTCCTTCGTAATGTCGCGCCGCGACATATAGCGCCGCGCCGCGACAACTCTGCAGTTCTGACTCCGATTTTAGCTCAAATTGAATGACTTCAAGGGGCAAATTGGTAATTTCGCGTATAACTCAGATGGGAGCATTAAATCCCAACCACTCACCCATTTCATTTATTTCTTTTCTCTTTTCTTTCCAATTTCTCTCCCAAAACTTAAAACCCAATTGAATTAAAAGCAAGATTTGAGAGTGAAGGATTGAGGGTTGATCTTTGGAGCAAAAATTAAAGTTGTTCCTTGTGTCTCTAGCTACGCGTTGATAGTCTCGGTAAGTTCTAACTCTAAGTTTTGAGTTTTAATTAGTTTATGCTAGGGTTTTGTTCCTTTGGAACTTATGTGACCCATTTGGGGTTAAAATGGGCGAACTTGGGTTGTGTTGAGGAAAGAAAACCCAAATGGCCATAACCTAGGGTTTGGTCTTATGATTTGGGGTTATAAATGTTAAATGGCATTTTTAGTCACTAACACGCTTGTTAAAGTTGAAAGAGATGTTATTTGGGTCATGTTTGACAAGTTTGGTAGTGAAAGTGTTAAATGGATCCAAAATGGGCTAGTTGACCTAGTTTGGGTGAAATGGGTATGAATTAACCTAAGTTTGTGTTAGTTGATGTTAGTAGACTTAATTTACTAGCTTTAGTGATTAAAGTCGGGTCTTGGCCATTTAAGGGCGGTTTTGGTATGGTTGAGTCATTTAATGCGAATTGGTTCATTAAATGCTCAAGTAAGTGTAATGTGGTTAATTCCACTAGTTGTGTAATCGAATGTGTACTTATGTAATTAGGTACTTTGCTTTGAAGCCTTCGGAAGCATTTAAATCACCACCGAAGTGTTAAGGTGAGTGGAATAATTATATGCGTAGGTATATAATATATTTATTTGTGGTAGCGTGAGATGTGAAGTGTCGAGGTGTTAAGACACCACGTTTCACGTGACGAGTGAAGCATCGAGGTGTTAAGATGCCACTCGAGGTGAAGCATCGAGGTGTTAAGATGCCACCTAGGAGTGAAGTGTCGAGGTGTTAAGACGCAACTCCATGTTAAAGGGTGAAGTGTCGAGGTGTTAAGACGCCACCCGAGGGTGAAGTATCGAGGTGTTAAGATGCCACCCGGGGGTTAGTGATACGAGGTGCTAAGTACACTAATGGATGTTATGAACACCAATGGGAAATTCGAGTACCATCCCTTGTACGATTGGTTAACCATGGTTATTGTGTTGTAGTGTAAGCATATTATATTGTACGGTTTGTATATATGCTATTGCATTGCTAGCTTGTGATATTGGAAGTTTATAGTTTATAATTGAGATGATAAGCTAATTGTGTTGCTAGCATGTATGCGGTATGTGTTTAAGTGTTTGCAAGTAAGTATATTATATATGTACGTGTATAATTATTGCATTCACTAAGCGTTAGCTTACCCCTCTCGTTGTTTATCTTTTTAGTCGCAGGTACGGATAAGGGCAAAGGGGTTATCGGGCATTAAGTGGCCCTTGATGATGTTTTGTTGAAGCTTGGAAGTTGGCCTAATGTTTTGGGTAGTTTAGTCCCAAACCATGCTCGAGTGTCGTTTGGATTATAAACTACCATTGTATTCGGTCAAACTTGTATTAACTTAATTAACGGCCATTGTGCCTTTTGTAAACATTGGTAATGGTTGTACGGTTTAATGAAACTTGTGAGTTGGTCTACATATTTAATTGGCGCATAAATGTGTATATTATAAAAAAAAAAAAAATTTATAGCGTACGGAGTACGGGTTGGGTTGTTTCAAGTGGTATCAGAGCATGGTCTAAGGGATTTAGGCGACTTGAGATAGGCGCCTAGACTTAGACTTTATTGTGTATGCGCGTTATGCGGGACTTGTAGGAGACGGGTCGGACCGGGAGTTGATTAGTGCTTAGGTTTATGTGAACTAACCTTGCGCTAATTGTTTTGTGTGGTGTTAGCAATCGTCAAGCAAGATAGACGTTGTACTAGCGAGTTAATGCGACGTGCTCGCGTAACAATGATTAGCTACCATTGTTACGGGTTCAAATCGTGTCAAACAAGCGATGTACGACGATTGTTGAGCAAGATGGGGTAGTGTGGTGTATATGTATATACTTATGTGTTAAATCCTTTTCGTCTCGTTGTTTAATCTATTCCGTCTTATAGAATGAAGATGAGAAACGGGCATGATATCAACGGCGGAGGTACTAGTGAAGAAGTCGAGTTTACGGCCAAGGTTGAGGCCATTTTGAAAAGGCATCATGAGGCTTTTCTCGAGGACGTTAAGAAGATGTTCCTAGATACGATTGGCGAGCAATTAGTCAATGTGGTAAAGGAGGAAGTTAAGGCCGTTCTTCGCGAAGATAATGTGGGAAGACGGGACTTTTTCTATAAGAATTTCAAGGACTCTCAACCTCCCTCTTTTGATGGTGAAAGAGATCCTCTTAAGAGCGTCCGTTGGATCTCCGATATGGAGGGGGCCTTCCGTACTTGTGAATGTCCTCTCGATAAGAGGACAAGGTACGGGTGTAGTATGTTGAGGGGCGATGCCAAGTTGTGGTGGGACGCAAAGCTCCAAGTTTATGGTGAAGAGCAATGCATGGAATTCACTTGGGATGAATTCAAGTCCGAATTTTTCAAGGAATACCGAACTTCGGCCGATCTTACTAGGCTTAAGGACGAGTTACGTTCCTTGAGGCAAGGGTCGATGGATTTGAACACTCTCAAATCCGTGTTTTTGTCCAAGACCCAATTTTGCCCGGAGTACGTCGGGAATGATAAAATGTTGAAGGAAGATTTCTATCGAACCTTGAACGACAACTATCAAGATAAGATTAGTGTGAACGTAGTGAAAAGCTTTGATGAGTTGTTTGACATGGCCAAAGGTTTCGAATCGTTCATCTTAAGAAAGAGTGGTTTTACTTTTGGCAAGAGAAAAAGTGAAGGTTCGAGCTATTCAAACTTTTCGAACAAAAAGAACAAGAAAAGTTCCGAAAGTGTCAATAGCGTGAAGAAGGGCGCTTCCGGTGGTTTTACTTTTACGTGCTATAATTGTGGGCAAGCGGGTCATATGGCTCGTGATTGTCCAAAACCATCTTCCGGAAACAAGCTCACTTGTTTTAATTGCAGTAAAGAAGGGCATAAGAAGCCGGAGTGTCCCGATTTGCCCAACGATAATGTTAAGCGTCTAGAGAAGGCGGCGGGTACGGCTAGGGGTCGCAACTATTTGATGACCAATGATGAGGCCAAGCAATCCAATGAAGTCGTCTCAGGTACTTTCATAGTTAACTCTAATCCGGCACGGATACTTTTTGATAGTGGGGCTAATTTGTCCTTTGTGTCGCCTCGATTTGTGCCTAAGTTAAATAAACCGCTAGTTAAGTTAAGTCATCCGGTAGAAGTTGAAATAGCGGATGGCAAGACGGCGCTAGTGGTTGATGTGTGTAAGAATTGTAATGTTGTATTTGGTTCCGAAACGTTTAAGATCGATCTTATTCCGATGACTTTGGGTGATTTTGATATTGTTATTGGTATGGATTGGCTCGATCTTAATAGAGCCGATATTGCATGCCATGATAAATTCATTCGGGTGAAGACCCCAAGTGGGGGAGAATTAATTATTCATGGCGATAAGCGAAGGAGACTTGTACCGATATGCACTTTTGCACGGGCACGTCGTTTCCTTATTAGTGGTGGCATGGCTTTTCTTGCCCATGTTGTTGATACTCGTGATGAGCCACCAACCATTCGTGAAATCCCTGTGGTTAATGAATTTGAAGACGTTTTTCCGGATGAGTTACCGGGTGTCCCGGCGAAAAGACAAGTTGAATTTCGCATTGAGTTGGTTCCGGGGGCTACCCCCATTGCTAAAACTCCTTATCATTTAGCACCAACGGAAATGCAAGAGTTGTTAAACCAAACCCAAGAGTTGCTTGAAAAGGGTTTCATTCGACCGAGTGCTTCTCCATGGGGCACTCCGGTTTTGTTTGTGAAAAAGAAAGATGGTAGTATGCGGATGTGCATCGATTATCGGGAGTTGAATAAAGTGACGATCAAGAATCGTTATCCATTGCCTCAGATTGACGATTTGTTTGATCAACTCCAAGGTGCAACGTATTTCTCTAAAATCGACCTACGGTCCGGCTATCGCCAAATGCGGGTCCGTGAGGAAGATATTGAGAAACGGCTTTTCGAACGCGTTATGGGCATTTTGAGTTTGTGGTAATGCCTTTTGGTCTTACGAATGCACCGGCGGCATTCATGGATCTTATGAACCGAGTGTGCCAACCTATGTTGGACAAGTCGGTAATTGTGTTCATTGACGACATACTCGTTTATTCGAAGAGTATGAAGGAACATGAACATCATTTGCGGTGTGTGTTAAAGACGTTGCGGAAGGAGAAGTTGTATGCAAAATTCTCAAAATGTGAATTTTGGCTAAGGGAAGTTCAATTCCTTGGCCATATTGTGAATATGGTATTCAAGTAGATCCGGGGAAGATAGAGACGGTAAAGAGTTGGGGACGACCGACTACACCTACGGAAATCCGAAGTTTTCTCGGATTGGCCGGGTATTATCGTCGGTTTATCCAAGACTTTTCTAAGATTGCTTCTCCATTGACGAAGTTGACGAGAAAGAACACGAGATTTAATTGGGAGAACGAGCAAGAAATTGCTTTTCAATTGTTAAAAGAGAAGTTGTGTCAAGCTCCGGTGTTAGTGTTGCCGGAAGGTGTAGAAGACATGACGGTCTATTGTGATGCGTCTTTAAATGGACTCGGGTGTGTTCTAATGCAAAGAGGTAAAGTCATCGCTTATGCCTCTCGACAATTAAAAGAACACGAAACGAGATATCCGACTCATGATCTTGAGTTGGCGGCGGTTGTTCATGCGTTGAAAATTTGGCGCCACTACTTGTATGGTGTCAAATGTACGATTTATTCGGATCATAAGAGTTTGAAACATCTTTTTGATCAACGAGATTTGAATTATCGTCAACGTAGATGGATGGATGTGGTGAAAGATTATGATTGTGAAATACTTTATCATCCGGGTAAGGCGAATGTGGTCGCGGATGCGTTGAGTCGAAAGAGTCAACATCCGGCGATACGAGTAGGATCGTTACGTTTGATTATTACTAACGATTTTCTTGTAAAGCTTGGTGAGATTCAAATTGAGGCTTTTGTTAACAATAAGCATGAGGAACGAATAATGGGACAAACGAAATTCATTACCTTAGGCCCGCATGGTTTGTTGTCCTTTCAAGGACGAGTGTGGGTGCCTAGAATGGGAGATTTCCGACGAGTGCTACTTGTTGAAGCACATAAGTCAAAGTATTCCATTCATCCGGGCGCAACAAAAATGTATCTTGATTTGAAGAAGGAGTATTGGTGGCCGGGCATGAAACGTGATGTTGTTAAGTATATTGAACAATGTGTCACGTGTTTGCAAGTTAAAGCTGAACACCAAAAGCCGTATGGTATGTTACAACCGTTAGAAATCCCGAAATGGAAATGGGAGCACATTACCATGGATTTCATCACAAAGTTACCTAAAACGGCGAGAACCCAATTTGATTTAATTTGGGTGATAGTCGATCGATTGACGAAAAGTGCCTTGTTTCTTCCCATTCGGGAAGCGATATCGTCGGAAACCTTGGCTAAGTTGTTTATCAAGGAAGTGATCTCAAGGCATGGGGTTCCTATATCTATTGTTTCGGATCGAGATACCCGTTTTACATCTCGGTTTTGGGAAAAGTTTCATGAAGATATGGGTACACAATTGAAATTGAGCACGGCGTACCATCCTCAAATGGACGGTCAAACCGAACGTACGAATCAAACATTGGAGGATATGTTACGTGCGTGTATTATTGATTTTGGTGGTAGTTGGGACGAGCACTTACCTTTGGTGGAATTCTCGTACAATAATAGTTATCATACTAGTATCGGGATGCCACCGTATGAGATGCTTTATGGACGAAGGTGTCGAACCCCGATTTGTTGGGGTGAAGTGGGTCAAAGGGAAATCGGGAGTACCGATTTGGTCTTAGAAACGAATAGCAAGATTGATATGATTCGAGAGCATTTGAAAAAGGCTCAAGATAGACAAAAGTCGTATGCCGACAAACGTAGACGAATGATCGAATTTCAAGAAGGTGACATGGTGATGCTTAAGGTTTCGCCATGGAAAGGTGTTATTCGGTTTCGAAAACGAGGAAAGTTAGCTCCTCGGTTTATCGGTCCGTTTAAGATTTTAGCTCGTGTTGGCGAAGTTGCATATCGTTTGGAATTACCCGAAGAGCTTGTGGGGATCCATAATACATTTCATGTTTCCCATCTCCGTAAGTGTCTTGCGGATGATTCTTCATGGGTGCCTTTAGACGAGATCGAGCTAAACAATAAGTTAGAGTATATTGAGAAGCCGATTGCTATACTCGATGAGAAGGTCAAAAGGTTGAGAAATAAAGAGGTTAGGACTTTTAAAGTTCAATGGCGTCGTAGTAAAGGTTCTGAGTTTACTTGGGAGCCCGAAGAATTTGTGTTGGTTTATCTTCCCTCTTGTCATGCGGCTTGGATCGCGAGGACGCGCTCCGATTCAAGTGGGGGAGAGTTGTAACATCCCGTTTTTCCCGTACATATTGAAAGGTACATACTTAATCATTGTACGTTTGTAACTTGCTAGACTATGCGTAAATGTCTAGATATATAAATATATATATATATATATATATATATATATATATATATATATATATATATATATATATATATATATATATATATATATACTTGATAATGTGTGCGAATACAAGTTTATACATGGGCTTTGTTAGCGTTAAGTCTTATGAGACTATTGTTGAAGGTTAGGCGAATATAGGAAGCGAGATTTAAGTGTACGAATTAAATAAAATCAAATTTTGTTTAAGGTTGTCGAAGTGTCCAGGTGACGGCCAATGCCGCGCCGCGACACATTGGGCCGCGCCGCGGCATATAAAGCAAATCCAGATCAGCAATTGGATTAAGAAGGGTCGATTTTCCCCTTATGTGTCGCGCCGCGACAAAGGGGTCCGCGCCGCGGCATTTCAAGCGAACCAGGTTCAGAAAGTGGGTTAAGAGAGGTTGTTTTTCCTTCGTAATGTCGCGCCGCGACATATAGCACCGCGCCGCGACAACTCTGCAGTTCTGACTCCGATTTTAGCTCAAATTGAATGACTTCAAGGGGAAAATTGGTAATTTCGCGTATAAATCAGATGGGAGCATTAAATCCCAACCACTCACCCATTTCATTTATTTCTTTTCTCTTTTCTTTCCAATTTCTCTCCCAAAACTTAAAACCCAATTGAATTAAAAGCAAGATTTGAGAGTGAAGGATTGAGGGTTGATCTTTGGAGCAAAAATTAAAGTTGTTCCTTGTGTCTCTAGCTACGCGTTGATAGTCTCGGTAAGTTCTAACTCTAAGTTTTGAGTTTTAATTAGTATGCTAGGGTTTTGTTCCTTTGGAACTTATGTGACCCATTTGGGGTTAAAATGGGCGAACTTGGGTTGTGTTGAGGAAAGAAAACCCAAATGGCCATAACCTAGGGTTTGGTCTTATGATTTGGGGT